>NW_008337322.1:5572485-5586086 GCF_000622305.1 Nannospalax galili | reverse complement strand
GACACTGCACAACACAGGTGCACTTACCTATATGCAGGCAATACACATATAGACATAAAATAATAAAATATTTTTAAATGTTTGTTCTATTTGCCTGTGTCACTAGTCCTCTCTATTCTTCTGTGTATATCAAAATCGCTGGCTCATATAATTTACCTCTCACCAACCTTTCCTGTACTGTATATCTAGTTGATAAATTCTTCCTGTCTATATTTGAAAAAACCTTGCTTAATGCACTTTTACTTTGAAAACATTGGGATGGGGGAGACTGGGTAAACATGTTGGTGGATTTTCTCATTGTTTTGACACAGTACATGACCAAAGCAAACGAAGGAAGGGACTATTTGGATTCACAGTGTTCGCTCTCAGCCCATCATGGAGGGAAGCTGTGTTAGCAGGGGCTTGAGCAGCCGGTCCCATTGCGTGTGCAGTCAGAAGGCAGAAAGAGATGAATGCTGGTGATCAGCCGGCTTTCTCCTTTACAGTCTGGGACCTCAGCCCACGGGATGATGCTGCCCAACTCAGGACAGGTCTTCCCTCTTACACACTCTCAGAGGTAGGTGTCCATGGGGTTCTATACCCTGCCAAGTTGACACTGACGGTTAACATCACAGTGAAGAATTCTGCTGATGGAGTCCCTGTTTTCTATAGTCTCTCAAGTTATATTCTGCTTTCTTCTGCCTTCTGTTGCTTTGAAAATAATCTACACCTTTATTTTTGTTTCTCTGTATAATGTATTTTTTCCTGTGGCTGCTTTTAAAAAAATATTTTTATTTTATGTGCATGAGTATATTGCTTGCTTGTGTGTAAGTGCACCCATATCCTGCAATGTCCACAGAGGTCAGAAGAGGGCGTTGGATCCCCTGGAACTGGAGTTATGGATGGTTGTTAGATACCATGTGGGTGCTGAGAATCGAACCCAAGTCTCTTCCTCCCAAGACCTCTGTTTACAGGAGTTTGCCACTGCACCTGGATTTGTTTTGTTTTGTTTTGTTTTTGCATGCATTCTGGGGGTCGCATTCACCAACTGCGGCATCAGCCCAGGGCTGTTTTGTTTTGTTTTTTTTAAAGATACTGTAACATTTGACATCTGTTTTGCTGCCTTTTTTTTTTTTTTTCAGGATCTCTCTGTAGCTGAGCTGGAACTCACTCTCTATGTTGAGCAGGCTGGCCTAGGAAGTCTCACATTTCACAGAGATGTACCTGCCTCTGCCTCCTGAGTGCTGGAATTTAAGGCATATGCCACCATGCCCTGCCAAAATCTATTATTCTAAGATAGTGTACATCTATTCAGTATTTTTTGTGCAATAAGCAAAATTGACCTGGTAACTATTGGGCTTAAAGTTAACACTTTGCCCAACGGTTGCAGCTAGATGACAGGCTTAAATTCTATTCTGAATGGTTCTCAAATGTTTCAAAAAGTGGACATGTTTTCCTTTCTCCTGTTTGTCTGAGCTTTATCTTTAGAAAGGCTTCTTGTTTCATGTTTAGTCTGTAGATTATTAGATCAACACATTATCAACAGAGAAAGGCCGTTGATGGCAGAAAAATCTCTGCATCCAGTTTTGGTCAGATCATCTCTGTTGTGTTTGCTCAGCCTAGGCAGTGGGTCTGTTCTGTTGGGAGCCAAGAGACATTCCAGTCCACTCAAGGCTGAGATCGGGCTTGTCCTGGGTTCTTCTGGCAGATTGCTTTCTACTTGACACACAGGGAAGTCTTAGAAGAAGAGCATCTTACTGTTTCTGTTTTACAGAATAGACGAAGCTTTATTTTGGAATCCAAGAATATCATTGTCACTATTGAATGTGTAAGTTTGATTCTTTCTGGAACCAGTCCTTTTATTACTCAAGTTGGCATAAAGGAAACAATGCCAACTTTGAGAAAAACAGGGAAAGTCCTCGCGTTTCCCTCTCCCCTCAAAAACCAAACCAAACAAAAACACCCCTGGGGCAGGTATCAGGAATACTCCCGATTATTAATTACTGTGTGGGAGGTTTTCTGGCTCCCCAGCAAAGGTGAAACCCCAGAAGGAAGGCATCAAAATTCTAGTAAGACTGAGGTTTGGGAAAACACTGTCACTTGACCAGACCAGCAGGAATCTCAGTGAAATTAACTTAACCATGACAGATGCACTGTCTTGGTGTAGGTCCAAGGATTCCTATGAAGATGCAGGTCTGTATCCCAGGGAGACGGTGGATGGAAACAGCAGGCAATTCTCCATGCGAAGAAAAGGCGGGTTTGGAGTCCGCTCTGCGTACACTGCTCTTCTGTGTGGTTGTTCCAATAACTGCTCTTCCCAAACTTGACCCTGAACTTTCCTGTGGCTTTTAGGGATATTTCAAGCCCATTGTAGCTGTTGCCCTTGTCCCCTCTCCCTCGGATCAGTGCCTTTATGCTCAGGGTGTTCCCAGTGATGGAGAGCTGGGTAGGAACTCCCATGACTCAGTTTGCTGGCCAGTCACCCGGGTTAAGGCCTCCTGGGGACCCAGGACCCATATGCCTTCTTCATGGCCACCTTGCACCAGACCAAAGCCACTGGTGTTCCTGGTGGTGGGCATTCTCGGCTCTGTCCTCTTGTGTTCTGCCATGTGGTTCTCGCCTGTCTGACCTTTTCCTTCTGTTGCCACCACCTTCCTACACACTCAGCCCATTTCTGCTTAGGATGCAGGTTTGTCCCCATGCCTGCCTCTCCTTAGCTGGCCTGGCCTACGTAGGACCTCACAGGGCCTCACCATCAGCAAGTGCTTTCTCTCTGTCGTAGGCTCCCCACCTCAGAGTTTGGCATTTTTTTAAGTGATCATTTTGAGTGGTTATGATACAGATCGGTATTGATATTATCCTTGAGAAATATGTAATTTCGCATGCTGAGCTTATCTGGATAGCAGAAGACCCGGAGAAATGTATTTATGAATGTTGTATTTATAACTCTTTTCCCCTAGTATGACCAGAGTAGCTTGTGTGCATCTGACACGGATGAGCTCACGGAGCCCCTTCACTCTTCCTTCCCCGAGCAGGCATCTGTGGGGTCACTTGGGAGAACAGATCTTGAATTTCACTGTGGATTTAGCTAGCATTTCTGGTTTTTGATTTCTAGTGAAAATGAACATCGTATGTTTATTTTGCATGGAAAGTTCTTATTCAGTAAATGTCCATCATCCTTTGCCCAAAGCCATTCTTTTTGTTTTGTGTGTACTGATCCTTTGCAAGTAGCTTATTCAAGGCCTTGGATTTTCTTTATTCCTCAGCATTCATTTAGTATATGTAAAAACTGAAATTTAACATGTACACATTTATCAAGTCTTCTTTTTTGGTTGCCCTTTTTGATCTAAAATTTTTTTCCCTGATCTGAGATCTAAAAGATGTAAATTTTTGCTTTTTAAATTTTTCTCTTAAACTATTCAAATTTTTCTTTTCATGTTTGGTATGAGGAAGGGCTATCCTTGTTTTATGATTCCTAGTCCATTTATTTCCCCACAGATGAATGTTAACATGTCTGTTATGAACTAGTGTTCTGTGTGTGTAGAGTTGGCACCCTGGTGGGTGGCCCTGTTCTATTCATGTGTCAGACTCTGTTCACACGATTGTTGAGGTTATTGTATAGGTTTGGTGTCTCACGAAGGGTCGACATCTTGTGAGGGGTCTGACGTCTCACGAGGGGTCGACATCTTGTGAGGGGTCTGACGTCTCGTGAGGGATTTGACATCTCATGAGGCAATGCTCTGCTTTGTTCCTGTTCAAAGTTGTATAGAATCTTTGGACCTCAGATCTTATACAAAAACTTTAGACTCAGCTTGCAAAGTTCCCAGAAAAATCCTTTTGGAATGGTGATTTAGGCCTGTATTAATTTGTTAAAAGAAGAATTGAAATCTTGAGGCTGTTGTGTACTTTTGTGTATGAATGTGATGTTGAAATAGTAAAATTTAGAAGTAACTAAAATTTTTCAGTTGTTTTTCAAATTTATCTCCACAATGTTTTTTTTTTTCAACGTAATTGCATTATGATCAGGAAGGAGGTCACACGGAATGGATTCTCAGCATCCATTTGTGAGCTTTGTGGTACACTTAATAGTCAGGTTTCAAATAGCCTATGTATAACTTGAGATGGGTGAATTTTCTCTAATTTGGGGTATCAGGTTCGTGTATTTGATAAATTTATTAAAGTCAGTCAATCGCTATGTAAGAAGTATAACAAATTCCTTCACTACAATTGTGTACTAGATATCGCTGTATATAGCATTTTAGCACCCTCAAAATAATAGCTCAAAGACAGAAGTTACACAGCATGGTCTCTCTCAAAGTCTTTGGACATAAGAAAAAATAAATTTCTTATGTTTCCAAGTGTCCAGGGCTCATTACCACCCCTCCTTGCTGACCTTGAATATAGACTTTGGTTGTAGACATCATGTGTTTTCTTTTTCCTGCCACTTCTGACAGCCAGAGATGACTCAGCTGGGAGTTTCTTGTGAGGATGACTTGGGGCTCATGGTGGAGTATGTGAGATCCTGTCTTTAACACTAGGAAGCTTCGTGTTCTCCACATGCAAGCACATTCCACTGAAATTAAGTATGATTTTGCCCACATACTATATCCTTGGATAAATAAACTGAGAAAATATATTTCAAAAATATTTGTATCTTAATTTTAGAAGTTTTTGTCCATCAGTGAAAACAATAGCTCTTCAGAGCGGATTTCATTCCCCAGTGGCCCAGCCAACTCCCCAGCTAGTTCCTTTAAACTTTTTTCATGTACTTACCTAACTTCCCCATCTCCCACCTTTTCTCTGACTCAGCCTTTCCTGTGACACTCACAGAGTGGTTCCCTGCTGAGAACTCCACTGAGTTGAGAACAGTTCAGTTTGCACACATGCGGCAGCCAAGAGCCTAAAGCTGGCCTTTGGCATGTACAGGCCTTTGGATACTTCTTGACAGAGAAGAAATCTTCCTTAATTGGATCCACTTTTCAGACCAGCACCATGTCATTTTCTCTCCGTCTTCTGAATATCTTGTTTTGAGATGACACCGTTATTTTTAAGTTAATGTAGAGAGAACTTAATATATTTGATATGTTGCAGAATATGTAAATAGAAATCAGTTTTAGGTTGAACATTGATTCTAGCACATCAAAGTTTTAACATAGATCAATTTAGATGCTTTTATGTTTATATACTTATCTATCATATAAGTATATGCACATACTTAGAATGTGTCTTCCTAGATTGCCTTCTGTTTATAGTGATACCCATGACTGGTGACCGCATATATGCCAAGCTCATTGCATGGTGTTTTATACACATGACCATCTTTTGTTCTACTCACATGTGACGCTGTTTGCTCATCACCATTTATAGACAAGAGTTTTGAAGCAGACCTGAGACATGCTCAATAATTTTCTCAAGCACTGCCTGGGTATGGCAGATCCTCCGTTCTAACCAAGCTGGGATTCCTGCTTCTGTACTTTTTTTCCTTTTTTCCATTTTCTCGTGTGTGTGGGTGTGTATGTGTGTGTGTGTGTGTGTGTGTGTATGTGTGTGTGTGTGTATGCACATGCACTCATGGGAGACCTGAGATTGATTCCAAGAATCATCCTGGATAGCTTCCTACTTTATTGACATGGCCTCTCAATCAAACCCAGAGGTTGTTGATGTGTCTAGTCTCATGAGCCAGCTTGCATGGGGATCCTGTCTCCACCTTCCCAGACTAGAACTGCAGGCAGGCTGCGATAACGCTTGACATTTACCTGGATTCTGGGGATTAGAACTCTGGTCCTCACACTTGCCGGGCAAGCACTTTAACCACTGAGCCAGCTCCCCAGCCTGTTTCCGTGCTTTTAACCACAGGCCAAGCAACTAAGACATTAACGCATTGTATCTTCAGGTCATCACCCAGCAGTCTTCTCACATCATCCTTTAGGCAGCACCAAGAGTCGCTGGCGGCAGAGAGAGAACGGAGGCGACAAGAGAGAGAAGAAAGACTGCAGAGGATCGAACGGGAAGAAAGAAACAAATTCAAGTAAGGACTTCAAGTTAACTCTGAGTTGAAATTTGAAGCACTTGACTTCATGGACTTTCTAAAAGGGTTAGGAAATAACTTGTTTGCTCCTAATTCTGTCTGTATGTTTGAAGAAGGGTAAGACTTGCCTACAAGAGGCTGGGTGTTCTAGCCTTTCCCTAGCCATGTGGCAGGAAGCACAGAAAGCCAAATCCAATTAGGGCCATGTGCATCCTTGACACACCGTTAGTTAAAGTGTTCTTATCCAGGCCTTTTCCAGGACACAGAGTTTAATTGCCTCAATGCAATTTCCCATTTCTCCTGAGTCCTCATGTTTTATTCATAGGCTTAATGGATGCTGGAAAGAAACTCTTTCATCACTTTCTGGTTTGTATCTTGTACCCTATGGTAATCTTGTGTTCGTAAATATGTGTGTATATGTATGTGGATATACTTATACCTGATAGACTCTGTCTTCTGTAATCCATATTCTTTCTTCCTGTGGGGGAATCATTGTGTTGATTACTCCCATTGTCCTTCATCTCTCTGTCCCTGTCTAGCTCCTGGGTGTGTTCCTGGGTGTGATGGCCCGTTGAAGACCGCATGTCTGTCCCCACTGAGCCCAGAGTCCCTCTGCTTCCCCCCTGTGTCTGTTCACCTGCTCTCCATGTTCCAGATCCACCTCCTTCCACTCCCTCCCTGGGCTCCACATGCTGTGCTCTGCAGAAACCAAAACACACACACAGTCCTTCCTTACGCACGTCCGTCCTTCCCCTTTCCTCCCCTGCTTTCCATTCTCTCCTTCCCACTTCTCCCCTTCTCATTCTCCTGCATCTTCATCTCCTTCATCTTCTCAGTTATCTCCCCCATGGCATCTACATTTTTCCTTCCTTCCAGTTCTCTCCCTATCTCTCTCCTCCTCATTTTAATTTCTTCAGCAAATATTCATTTTGATGACACTCAGTTAAATCAACAAAGGATATAAGGTATTATCAAAGAGAACTTCCACATTCAATAACTGGTGTTTTCCAGAAGCCAGGAAGAGTGTGTGTCACTATGGTAATGGTAAGCATGAGAGGATCGTGTGGCTGCTCAGTGGCCGTTCACTACCTCATGGAAACCCATGCTCCAGGTCTCTTGATAGAACGCCAAGCCTGGCTTTGGTGAGGCAGGTGAGCAGGCAGCATGAAGTAAACCAGCATCATTTCCTGCCAGGCTTGCGTGGTATGCTCTAAGTTGTCAGGTTTCTGCCAAACGATGAGTGGGAACATCAACCTTGTGTGCACCCCTTCTGGTAGTTCCAGAAATTGTTTATACAATCCAGTTTTTAAAACCTTTGGAACAGGTTAAATGCCTCCTGATTTATGGATTTCTAAGAAATCACATATTCTACCACCAATTAGCAGCAGGGAATTTGCCTGAAATATGTGGAAAATTTAGGGATTAGCTTATTCATCCCAAGTTTTTATTGTAAACCTCTTAAAGTAGGGTGCCAGTTTGGAAAGAAATTGAGTCTACATGCTTCAATCTGTCTGTTTCATCACTGAATGCAACTATAAATCACGGAAAGACTACACGGAGCTCTGAGAAGTCTGTGATGTGTGAGGGAGCAGGTGGATAGAGGGAGACCAGCATTCAAGTCTCATATGAGAGAACTGGTGTTTTTAATCTCCAGTAGTGCATAGCACTAACTCAAGGGCACCCCCACACCCTGAAGCACACCTTACATGTGGACCAAAAAATGCTCTAGAAGAAACTACATATTTCTGGACTGACGCACAGTCAAAGGAGTCTCCAAAGCTCAGATCCCCCCTTTTTCTTCTTACTCTGGTCTCCACTCGTACTGCCACAAAAGCACGGTGATGCAACCGTGGCTAACCAGTGCGTGACAATGAGGGGACCCTCCTCTGAGGAGTGCGAGTAGTGGCCCCATAAGCACTAGGCACATCATTCTCTGTCCCTCAGCTTGACTGCTCTGATTGCAGAAGTCATCAAAAACGTGACCATAGTATTAAGAAAGTCACAAAGAACAGAGATCCGGAGAGTACACTTAGCCAGGAGTGATGACACATGCTGTAATCCTGGCACTTGGGAGGTAGAGGCAGGAGGATCAGTAGTGAGTTTGAGTCCAGCTTGGGCAGCGTGAGACTCTGCCTTAAAAAGAAAAGAATGAAATCTGGGGAAATTGTAAAGTGCTTGTCATGAGAGCATGAGAACGTGTGTAAAAAGCTTGGTTCGGCAGCATGTACTTGTTAAGGATTACAAGTGGATCACATGCATGCAGTGCCTGAGGAGGTCAGAAGAGGGCATCTGATCTGAAACTGGTGTTACAGTTATCAGCTGCCCTGTGGGTGCTGATATCACAGTCCTCTGCAAGAGCAGTAAATGCTCTTAACAGCTGAGCCATCTCTCCAGCCCATGGCCTGTGCTTTGGGCCCAGCATCTCAGGGTTAGCCTTTAGCTTCTGGTGCTTTTGCTGAATGCAGTTTCAGGCTTCCTGGGCAATGCCATGCTTTCCTTCTAGTATAGAAAGCAGTAAGGAAGGACGTTTATAAATGAGGACCCAGCTGCATCCTTGCGGTATTCTCCTCCTCCCCATCTTAACCTACTTTAGACTTTCCAGTGCTGTCCTTTATATTCAGGTATTAGAGCACCTCGGGGTAGAACCCAGAGCTACACTCTGAGGCCCAGAGTAGAAAACCACACTGTTGAAACTTGCTGGGTAAACAGTCTACTGAAAGACAACTGACCACCCAGTCTTACCCTTACATTCAGGTTGGAACCTTACTAAGGGACCAGAAAAGCAAAACATTAAAATTGGATGATGGTGGGCATCTTATAGGTTCAAATAAAAAGGTGCATAAAGTCATATCTGCCAGTGACCCTGGCACAGAATCAGAGTGATCAGTGGTGCTTCTCAGTGACTCAGCACTTTCCTGTTTTCCTGACATCCCTGGATTTCAGTGAAAAAGTCTTTATAATTAGTACTTTTTAAGTACAGCCTTTTAACTTTTTAAATTTCAGTTAAAACAAGATTTCATTTTTCAAGGCTTCCTGATACCCTGTTAGTAATTTCTTGGTAATTTTATGAATGTCTAATTCTGTTATTTCCCTTCCCTTTTTGTTTCCTCCGAATATTTCTGCTAGCCGAGAATATTTAGACAAAAGAGAAGAGCAGAGACAAGCAAGGGAAGAAAGGTATGTATGCCATCTGCCTGTCCCCAAGTGGCTCGGGGCTTCGCCGGTAACCAAACATGCAGAGGAGACCATTTCTTATGCTGTGTTAGCGTCACCTAAGTCACCTTAGCTTTATATAGCTGGTGTTTTGCAAACGCCTGTTTTCCCTATCTAAGTTTTCCAAGAAAAGTCTGGATTCATAATTTACGATAGATGGGGTAACTAACAGAAATCAGAGGTATAAAGAGACATAGAAATGCCATCATGGTGAAAGCTGTGTGTCTGTACCTCCAAAGCTGTTCTCCAAACGAGCACATTGTTGTTATTATCTCCATGTATGCTAGGTACAGTCACCTGTCGCATAGTGATGAGACTATATTCTGATATCTGTGTCATTAGGTGATTCTGTCTTTGTGTGAACACCTTAGAGAGTCTAACTGCTGGCAGACCATCACTGTGTAAGTGATCTTTAACGGAGCAGAGCATCGTAATGCCTTCATTGACTGCATTTGAAACATCTTGCATCAGCACCTCTGAGCCTGGATTAGGTGTCCTTACCGTGTACTTCTCGGTCACTTGGTCAACATTCAGTCAATCAGTATTGGCGCACACGTGCTGTGCTGGGTACTCTAGAGTCCATAATGTCTCCAAGACCCTTGCTTTTGGTGTCTGATCACTTCCTCCCCTCCCCCAACTGCTCTCATCTCCTGTATGGCAGGAACCATTCAGGTGTAACCCCCAAAGTATTTGGCAAATGCATAGACACTTAGGAATGCCATACCGAATGAATAAATGATGAGATAGTGAGATGGCTTAACAGTTACGTAAAGGTGCTTGCTGCCAAACCTTACAACCCGAGTTCAATTCCTAGGACCCACATGATGGAAAGAGAGAACCAACTCCTGCATGTTGTCCTCTAACTTCTGCATACAGGTATACATGCACACACACAAATAAAGAAATGTTATTTAAAAAATAAACTAACAAACTAATGGCTTTATTTAAAATCTTCAAGTTTCAAATTAGTTCATTTCTTTTTTTATGTGTATGTTTGTTTTTCCTGTATTATGTATGCGCATCACATGCATACAATACCCGTGGAGGCCAGAGAAGGCATCAGATCCTCTGGAACTGGGTTACAGAGAGTTATTAGCTGGCATCTGAATCATGTCCTCTGCAATAGCAAGCAGTACTCTTAACCACTGAGCAGCCTCTCCAACCCCTAGTCCATCATTTCCAATGGCAACATGATTTTAACCCCATTAAAAACTGTAAAGTTCACATACTCAGTTTCTGATAGATTTAAATAAGCCAAAGAAACTGGTTGTGGAAGTAGACCAGTTTTCACCCGTGTTCGACGGCCTGCAGTTGCTTCCTCTGCCACCAGATGGCGATACAGCATGGGGCAAGGAAAAGACTTGTTTTAAGCCCTTAGACCCGCAGCGGCTGGGAGCCGAACCTTTGCTGGTGCCAATGTGACGTGAAATTGTGCTAATGTCAGCTAAATAGATCAAGACAGTCTGAGTCAGTGATGAGGGGAGACTGCCTGTGCTCAATTAAAAAATTAGATGCTGAAGTCAGCCTCATGAATAAAACATTGCTTTCTTTCCAGCATTCTATTAGATTATTTTCAACCTAATAACCAGTGGTGGCCAGTAAATTCAGAGTGAAAGGTGCTGATAAGGAAACAGGAAATTACTTTCTCTGACAAGTGCCTGTTTGGGTTATTTGAGAACATAACTTTTACTGAAATGCTGTTGATCTTTCAACCTGAGTTTAAATTTCATATTTTCAGGTTCCCCCTCCAGATTCCGCATGTTTGAGCTTCTGACAACTTGACTGTCAGGTTATGGCTGCGCAGGCATCACTTGGTGGCTCCTGGGGGAAGTGTCAGGGTGCTTTGTCAAGGTCAGAGCAGGCGCAAGCTGACTTAACACGGATGTTGTGGATATTGTGCTGTCCTTTTTCCATTCAGGGTTTGTTTGTGGCTGGAGAAGGTTGTCACTCCCCTCCTTCCCCCAGCTTCCAGTGGCTCCCCTCCCTCAACTGCCTCTGTGGCAGACTGCAGTGAGGCGTAGGCCTGTGGCTTGGGTCAGCTGTTGTGCTTGATTAGTTAGTTTCTAGAATTAGCTGTGAGGTTGTAGGTGATGGACACACTCAAATCCCTATTGGAAAGCTTTGAGGGTTCATGGCAGGCCAGGAAATGGTAAGATTTCCTAAGTAAGGGGTAATTTGGAAACAGACTGTGGCAACTAAGAGAAATCAAATGTGGAAAGAGGCATAGGCCTAAAAAGACCCCGCTGTTAACCCCTCCAGCAGGCACACCTGCTGTGTCTCTGTCTCCTACACTTACTAAGAAGATGCGAGACACGGCTTAGCTAATAGCAGATGACTTTTGAGGTTCATATCCTGCAGGTTTAAGCAGAAAAGTATTGCTTTGCTGTACTGGGGACCAGTGGCTGTCCAGTTCCTTTATTTCATATGATTTCAGAATTTTAAGCAAATTGGTTGGGGTTGTTTATTTGGTTGGTTTTGATTTTATGAGTCCGGCTTGCATTAAGTAGCCAAAACTATTTTCAATCTCCCCATTCTCCTGCTTCAGCTTCCAAGTGCTGAGATTTTAGGTGCACCCAGGTGTCCACCTCAGTGGACTGATAGTCATGCAGATCTGGAATGCACTTCTGGTGAGATGGTCCTTCTGCATGTTCAGTATTAACGTAAGAGCTTTGCATGGCAGTGATCCACTCAATGAAATTCATTTTGTTAAAGCTGCAGAAATAAGAGTAATAACAAGGTCCAGCCCGGGGGCACATTGGAGTGGGGTGCCATGGTTTGCGTTTGTAAGGGCCATGGCAAGAAACAGGTTACAGGAAGAACGTAGAAGGGACAGTTTGGGACTTCAGTAGAAATTTGGAACTGATGCATGATGGTGATCCAGGAAGCCATGAAGAAAGAGGCTGGTGGCCTGAAAGATGTCACAGGGCACCAGGCTTAAGTTCAATGCGACTGAGAATTTCTGAGGACGACAGCTGGAAAAGTCACTGGTGACTAATGTGGCTTAACTCATATGGGGTTTCTGTAGGGTTTGATAAAGACACGTTGAGCCACAATTGCAGCCCTGCCCCATGGCACCTTCTGGGTGTCAGAGTTCAGTCTAAAGGTTTGTCACCCTCTTTCCCACTAAACTGTGAGCTGCATGAGGATGGGATATCTTTCTGTGTATCGTTAATTCTCTAGTGTTGACTACAGTCTTGGAACGTGATAGGGATGCTGTAAATGTTCAGTGAACACATGAAAAGATGGGTGCGTGAACACAGGAGAGGAGCAGAGCAGAGGGAAACGGAGGCTTGATGGGGGACCCGAGGAGAGGGGCTGGTTCTTGAGCCTGTGTTTGGCTGACAGGCTAACTGGTGCCTTGCATGACGGCTTCGTCATGGTCTGGTGGTTAATGTTGCTTCACAAGGCATCAAGGATCCATGATAGTGAGCACATGGGCCAGCCACCCCCCATATTCCATATGATTGGGTCTCTAAATGTATGACTGTTAAGGGCGTTGTGTATAGGAATGTTATGATATTTCCAGCTTCATCGCTTCCTGTAGGGCAGGAGGCTGCCAGGCTGTGACTTCTATGCAGACCAGCACTCCACCCTCATCTCCTGCTGCTGCTCTTACAAGAAGATAGTGCTCCCAACCCTCCTCTCTACCCCCATCATCGAAGAGTGTGTGTGTGTGTGACCTGACATACACTGGATCATCTTAGCCGTTGAAGTATATGGTTCAGCAATATGAGGCATGTTCACACTATTCTACTACCAGTCTCCAGAAGTCTTATTGTGTGAACTGTGCTATGCATCTACTTAACACACACACCCCAGCCCTGCTCATTTCTGTCCACTGTGTGAGCCTCCTCATTCCTTGGGATGATTGACTCTTCTCCTGGGCCACAGATCTTTGGTGATGGCCTTCATGAGACCCACTTATATCCAGAAATAGTCTTTGTGACATACATATTTGAGCAGGCTCTGAGAAGAGCAGCCTCTTGGACCCCTCCACCAAACTGATCTCAACCCTTGTCTCCCAACCTGGCTGCCCACAGAGAGGGTTATGGAAGACCAGGACCAACTAAAATAAAAGGCCAGAATGGGTCCATAGGATCATGAGTTTGGGGCAGGACTTGGCTATCTATGGAAACTCCTTTTTTTAAAAATCTTATTATTTTTATTTTATGTGTATGAGTGTATTGCCTGCATGTGTGTTAGTGCAACCTGTGTCCTGAAATGCCCATGGAGGTCAGAAGAGGGTATCAGATACCCTGGAACTGGAGTTACAGATGACTGTTAGCTGTCATGTGGGAGTTGGGAACTGAACCCAGGTCCTCTGCAAGAGCAGCTGGCTAGTGCTCTTAACTATTGAGCCATCTCTCCAGCCCCAACAGTG
>NW_008337322.1:5548040-5572318 GCF_000622305.1 Nannospalax galili | reverse complement strand
GTCATGCAATGCCCGCAGAGGACAGAAGAGGCCATCGGATCCCCTGGGACTGGAGTTTCGGACAGTTGTTAGATGCCATGTGGGTGCTGGGATTCGAACCCGGGTCTTCTGCAAGAACAACCAGTGTTCTTAACCGCTGAGCCATCTCTCCAGCCCTGGAAACTCCTTTTTAAGTGGGCTGAGGTGGCTGGAAGCCTTTCATGCAAGGCCTCACTGTGACCCCCTGGACTCTGACCTTTCTGCTCTGGGATTCTCCTGTCCTGTGCCATCCGGATCCCTTTGGTCAGGCTTCATTCCCTGCCTGCTCCTTTCCTCTGTCGCAGGTGTGGGCTCTGTGTGGGAATGCTGTGCTTACCACTCCTCCTGGGAAGGCTGGGGCAGCACCCCTCACGGCCTGCCTTCTGGGAGGCCCCACCTCTTGACCTGAAAATCCTTTCTTTCATACGCTCCTGTTCTTTCTGTAGCCTGAAGGTCTCCGTGAGTGGCCTGAATTGAGCCCAAAGCTGCACTTTTTATTTCGTCTGGAGAGGTGGCTCTGTTAGCAGGGGAGTCCAGAGTGAGTCTTTCTGAGCAGGTTCATCCTCTCTCTCTGATGCAGCTGCTCAGCGCACCAGGCCTTGGGTATTAGTATGTATAACTGTCTCTGGTCTTCCTTCCCAGGAAGGCAGACTCACTGCTTGTGACAAGATCGGGTGTGCAGCCTCGGCCTCCTGGCTGCAGGTGGGCCTCTGTAGGTGTGTGGGGGGGACGTCTTTTGGCACCATCCTCCCCACAAGCTTTGCCTGCTTCCTGCCAGCCCGCAAAGGCAAGGCACTGAGGGAGGAACAAAGAGTAGTGATCTCCCTGTCCTCCCAAACCCTATTGCCTGCTTGTTGTGAGGTGCTGACTAAATATGCCCGGCAGTGAATGTTAAATGCCATCGGAGTTGAATGGGGTACATATCCCATATGAGTTCGGAGGCAAGACTGAGATTGCTTCCAACTGTGCTGGTCCAGGCTGACTTCACCAAGGGAGAAGTACGTGCCACTGTGGACTGAAGGGCAGCCTGCTTTCATGCTTGGGGAAGAAGGGGTAAAGATGAGAGACAGAGGAGGCCACACCCTCCTTAAGGACGCGATGAAGCGGTACATGCTTCTGTGTGTATGTGTGTGTGCATGTGTGTCAGCTCTGCATAGGCCAGAGAACAACCTTGGCTGTCGTCCCTTAGGTGTCACCTACCTTGTCTTTTGAGACAGGCTCTCTCAGTGACCTGGAGCGCATCAGGAAGGCTAGGCTGGCTGTCCAGCAAGCCTCAGGGATCTGCCTGTCTCCGCTCGGCACCAGACCCAACTTTTTACATGCGTTCCGGGGTTTGAACTCAGGTCCCCATAGTAGAAAGGCAAGCACTTTATCAACTGAGTCATCTCCCAGCTCCGGTGCACGCTTCTTAAACATACTGCTTTAAAGACTTGAGCCATGTCCTCTGCCTTTGCTATCCTGGAGAATTGGGAGTGTTACGTCCAGGGACTGGGGCAGGGTGTGGGGTTCTCTGGTGGCTGGTAGAGGCCTTGCTGGTGGGGAAGCACTGAAGCATCGAATCAGGCCAAGGACTGAGTGAGGGTCTCAGATAAATGTTCAGAGTTCAGCAGTGGGCAAGACAGGGCCCTGCTCTTCCTTAACTCATACATTTATTTCTACACAAATCATGGTGGGTAAAATTGGCAGACATTCAGAAGAGGCACATATCTCAGTTATTTTGGTCTGATCTATAAAGTGCTCCATGAGGAGGATGATTGAGAGCTGGCCTTAATAAACAGTCACTGGGTTCTGCCTGCCTGCGATGCAAAACAGATGTGTCTTTGTTCTTTTAAATTGACTTTGATGAATAAACTATATGTGACGTCAGGCCCGAGCTATTGGATGTCTGAGGCCTGCTCAGAAATATTTTAGAATATAAAAAAGTTTCCATGGTCGAAGCTGAAAGAACAAAGCAAATTCCAGTTGCGTTGCAGTGACTGTGAATCAGGTTCAGAAATTCCAAGAGGCCTCCATCCCAGCAGCCCCTCCTGGTATTTGGGAGCGCTGCTTCTCTCTACCACACAGAGGCACCCTCCCACTTCACAGCTGCAAGCTCCGCAGGGCTCTAGTTCTCAGCGGTCACTGCCAGGGCCTTGTGAGGGTCACCACTGGTAGTTTATTGTTGTAATTACTATTTGTACAAATGTGACTTAAAAGATGAAGGAGGATTCTATGGCAGTGATCTGGGTCCGGGACTGCGTGATGCTGCCATTCCCCCCAGCTTGCAGGGACCAGGCAGGGTTTTTAATCACTAGCTCCTTGGCTTTGCCGGTGCTCTTGGCAGACTGGCCCTCCAGTCAGCTCTGCTCCATGCATCAGGAAACCAGCTCACTCTGCAGGTGTTTCGGCCATAAACAAGCGTCAGCCAGGGGCTCCTCTTTCTTTTTACGGAAACCCTTTGGAATTTAACTTTCAGATACAAATACTTGGAGCAGTTGGCAGCCGAGACGCAGGAGAAGGAGCTGAGGAGCCGGAGCACCAGCCAGGGCAGAGCTGACCTGTCCCTGGACCTCAGCTTGTCAGCCACCGCTGCCTCGCCTGCCACACCAAGCCGGAGCCCTTCATCGGCAGACTCACAGGAAGCTCTCACAGTGCCGCCCCCCCCAGTAACGCTTCAGTACCCGCAAGGTGAGTGCAGGGAAGAAGTGGGAAACCTCACCCGTCATCACCAGACCGGCTTTCTTAGGGGTCCAGCATGCAAACTAACAGGAAGACAGCAGGACAGGTAAGTTTCAGGGTGTCTGTAAGCTGTGATGTCATAGAGCTACCAGAGATCTCCAGATCTAGAGGAAAGCAAAAATGATGGGTAAAAGTCATCCATGTGTGGTCATTGAAAAGTGAGAAGTTACAAAATAAGAATGACTTGGATGTGCCTAAGTACCAAGTTATGAGCTTTATACTTTATGATTTGTATGTATGTGGCTCTGCCCAGCAATGTGACCACTTGAATTTTCTTGGTCTAAGAACTACTGTCTCATTTTAAAATGATGGGGAATAGAATGAAAGCGAGCAGAGAAAATGTGGGCATAGTGACAATAGATGTTAAGTGCTAAGAAAAAAAACAGTGAAAAGTGCTGTAACATAGGATAGGTGAGTGTGTGTGTGTGTGTGTGAGAGAGAGAGAGAGAGAGAGGGAGAGCACATGCACAGGTGCATTTGAACAACCTTGTGTACAGGCAGGCAGGCAGGCAGGCAGGCTCTCCCTGGAGAAATTCTGCCTTAGCTTTACTTGGAAGAAACCAGCACTATTGTTCAGTGCAGCCTTGAGTGGCAGCTGTCTCCTGATTACTCTGTGCACTGTTCTGGGGGTTGTTTCCTTTCACATGAATACAGTGTGGCTCTTGGTCCCAGTTACTCACGCCACTAGCTCTGTTGGGTTTCACTGAGGGTTATGGCTTATAGCCTGATGTAGACTTAGCTGACTGAAGGCCACTGAGACACTAAACTTTTCACTCTAGAAAGGTTGACTAAATATGGCCTGAAGTTTAATTTAGGCAAGGCAGGACTCCATGACTTTAGAAGTCCTGGATATGATGGAATGACATTGTCTGTCCAAATTTTGCTGGCTCTCCTAGCTCTGGGGTTCATTCAGCGGGAAGGCTGGCTTCCCCCCAGCTTTGCATCACGTCTAGTTATTCCTCGTCCCCGAGCCATGGAGGATTGTCCCAGGCAGATGGCTCAGTCATAGATGAGTAATGTCGGTCTGAAATACTGAGACTCAGAGGATTGGGAAGACATTCTGTGACAGCTGTGTGCTTTCTAAACCCAGCCTTAGATCATTGTTTTATCTGCATTGTGGTTATTTCTAGGGCCAATAGAAAAAGTTTCCCTGGCAAAGTTGTGGATCAGCACTTAATCTTTTAACTCTGGCATGTACCTCTAGTTGTTTAGAGAGTGATGGTCGAAATTGATACACAGAACAGCCCCCAAGTGGAGAGGGAACTCGTGCTGCTTGCACTCAGATTTGTTTCTGTTCCAAAGAGAGAGAATTTTTAACACATTTTTCCAGAAATAGCTTGAAGCAGGTTACACAAAAATATATATACAATGAAGTTTAGGGGGCGGGTTGGAATAAGAAATCAAAGACCAAAAGATTTGCCAACATGGGGTCAACTTTGGTGAAATAATGATGGTTTCCATTAGCTCTGTTACTTTTTCAAAATCCTAATGAGTTTATTGGGCTTGCTAACAAAGCATAGGGTTATGGTTTATTTACAGAAGACTGGGCACCTCCCCCATTTATGACTGTGCTGGAAAGTCCACACTCAAATATAGATCCTGTGACTTCCCGACAGCCAAACAAAATGGAGAGAGGTGCCTCATGGCATCCTCACCTTATATATCCTTAGCTCCTCCCCCACATGCAGCTAAGGTGGACTGATTGGCGGGAGGGATAACTGACTCCATCAACTCCTTGAGGAGTGTGGGAAGGAGGTGTGACTATAGCTTTCTGGCATAGTGGTCAGAGGATACAGCTCTCAGATTTTTAATCCACTTGATGTTTGTGACAGAAGACAGTTCTTAAAGTAATGTGTCCAATTAGAGTTGAACTTGAGACCATACCATCTAATAAAAAAAATATTTCAAGCTCCCAGAAGAACATGGAAAGTACCTGTTTTGCATACATGCAAAAGTCCATATATGCTTGTTTTGATGCTTTCTGAAAGATAAATAGCAAATGTCATTTTCTTCTTCAGTGGAAGGATAAATCGAGACCAAGATAATGTCTGACTGAAACCACACTAGAGATGTGTGCATCCTTTCAGACGCAGGGCTTCAATTTGTACAACCAGGAACTTAAGATGCAACATCATGTAATGTTGTTTCTATCTCCCTAGAAAAAAATGGCTCTTTTCGGACATAGGAGAGCTGAGTGTCATATGTTGGTTAGCTGTAATCTGAATCATAGGAGCTGCAAAGCGTTCTGACTTCCCTGCCCTTAAATGCAAGTGGTTATTTGAATTGGGATGGGGAGACGGCTCAGTAAGTCGAGTGTAGACATGAGGACCTGAGCTTGCACCCAGAACCCATGTGACAGCTGGGTGCAGTGATGCACACATACCCTTTCAGCATTTGGGGTGCGGTCAAGACAGGAGAGTCTGTGGAGCCCCTGGTCAGTCAGCTCAGACAAATTGGGGAGCTCCATGTTCAGAGGGAGATCCTGTCCCAAAAACCAAAGTGGAAAAATGATAGAGGAAGACTACCCAGCACTGGCTTCTGGCTTCCACAGGCATGTTCACACACATGCGTGTGTACCAACACATACATATGCACAAACACTTGCACATATACACGTACAAATTGGAAATGAAAGTGTCTAAAAAGAACTTCCTAAGAGAAAGGTTTTCACAAAAATCGCTGAGACTGACTGCTGATTTGGGGGCTCTAGCCCTTTGGATAGAACTGTTGAGTCGGGGTGGTGAAGGCTAGGTGAAGCTTGCTCCAGAACATCCCATTACTCGTCTGTTCCTTCTACCAGATCCCATATTCAAATGTCCAAAGAAACGTTTTGCCTATCCCTAATGTTTACAGTATTCCAACATCTGGAGAAAGAATAAAACGTATAACCAGCATCCACATGTCATCTTGTTCCAAACACCTGGCACTGTGTGGTCCACATGTGCCAAGGTCTGACTCAGTTTTCACACTTGCTTCTTATGGGAGGGTATAACCATCGTGCACTCTGTGCCACTCCGCCCCTTCCTCTCCAGTGCTCTTGTCGAATATCTTGTCATGGGTTTGGGTAAGAGAGGAGAGAGCATCATTGTAGTTTCCGGAAGAGCAAATGGAAGGAAAGATTCATTCTGGCTCTTGCTGACACGGTGCTAGGAGCAGAATCCATGACTGTGCCTATCCCTGACAGTCTCAGCCACGTCAGGAGTCACGGGATTTGGGTTGTGCTTCTAATTTATGCCACACTGTCCCTTTACCTATTCTCCCCCCAGTGTCTGCACAAACCCAGCTTACATTTCAGGATTACATTGGTAAGAAAAAGGACTAATATTTATTTCTGAACTATATTTATCTCAAGATGATGGGCCGCTTTCTGGCTTCTTTGAGGCAGGGTCTCCTGCAGCTTAGACTGGGCCTCAGTCCCCCCATAGCTAAGGATAGCCTTGAATTCCTGATCTTTCTGCTTCTGAGCGTGTTTGGCATGTGCTGCCACACCAATTTAGTAATCTTTATTCAGATTCTGGATCACTTTGAAAAGCATAAGAGCCAGGCACAGTGACACATTCCTGTAATCCCAGCCCTGGGGAGGTAGAGGTAGGAGTATCAGGAGGTCAAGGCTATTCTCGGCAACATAGTAGACCCAAGGGCTACAAGAGGCCCTGTCTCAAAAAACTAAAAGAAATAAAAAGAAAAGAAAAAAAAATATATGAAAACATTAAAATTCCTTTTCTCCTCCATAAAATGCAGTTTTTAAGAAGGAAAGACCTAACAGTTAAACACTAAGAGCATTATGTGCCATCTAGTACGATCTTTAGCCCAAACCATTCTCAACTAAATGTGCTGTAACTTTGCGTAGAGGATGCCACTAACCCCCATCGTCAAGCCAACGTGTGAGGAATTACTTTTCCATCTGGCCCTCTCGAAGCTCACAGCAGATGTGTGTCCCCAAACTGCCTAGTCTTGGTGGTCATGGTCTGAATATTTTTCCTCTGTGTTAAACCAGCAGACCTGAGTGAGGAGACAACATCTGTATGTGTTCTTCGTGGCACTGTGCTGTAGTTCATGCAACCAGCATGGCAAGGCATCTCTCTTCATCCATTGCTTTGATAGGCTTTGTTTTATACTGAGCCCTGAAGGCTTGCATCAGAGTAGCTAATAAGTTTATTTCCTATTATTAGTCCAAGGAAGCTCACAGATGACTCTGGAATCAAATAAAGCTGTTCTCAGTAGTCAGGGGAAAAGTACAGTGTTCCTATTGGAGTGCATTTCATAAGTATGTTTTTGCCAGGTGTGGAGCTACTCGGGAGGCAGGGGCAGGTGGATCTTTGTGAGATCAAGCCCAGCCTGGTCTACATGAGGAGTTCCAGGCCAGCTGCGGTTACAGGGAGACTCTGTCTCAAAAAGACCAAAAAAAAAAAAGTTGTACAGAGGATTAAAATGAATAATATCTATGCCCATAAGTAAAGGCAATGTAACCAAGAGTGATGCTTAATCCAAATTGTTTTAATGGGATCTGGAGTCACCTAGGGCACGAACCTCTGGACATGTCTGTAGATTATCTAGATTAATTAGGTGGGAAGACCCACCTGCAGTGGGTGGCGTCATTCCATGGGCTGGGATCCTGGATGCCTTACCAAGTACTAGTATCCTCACTCTCTGCTTCCTGACTGTAGACACAGTGTGACCAGCTGCCTCAAGCTCGTTGCCAGGATCTCCCTACCGTGACAAACTCACTCTTGAAATGAACTAAAATGACCCTTCCTTCCTTCCTTACATTATTTTTGCGGGGTGTTTTGTTACAGCAAGGAGACAAGTAGCTAGCATACAAAGTGACCTGTTACTACCACATACATTGGATTCAGGGAATGTATCTCAAGGGAAACCACTCACCTGAAAGCCAGATGCTGTCGGTGGTCCCTGATGCATGTCATGGGTTGACTGCCCTTCTCTGGGGAACTGAAACTGTATTCCCACCTTACTCCTTCCCTCACATACACAGGAGCTTCCTGTGGCCAGGTGGAAAGGACTTCTCTCATGGAAGGAAGCTACTGTTGAGAGCTTATAGCTTTCGCCCATGAGCCTCACAATGGAAACATGCATGGTGGCTTTGCTATCTTTGCACACATACATACACTGAAATGAGACTTTAGAGATATGTTTAAAAGTTGGGCCATAATACATTAATTTTATGTCAGAAGAAATCCATTCAGCAGCGTGATTTCTTTTTTTACCTGTAATTGGACTCACTGTCTCTGAGGATACGCAATATGGCTGATCCAGTCATACATACTTGGAAGTATTTGCAGAAATTATTGACAATTGTTTACTGATTTTTTTTCCTCTATCAGATCCAAACATTTGAAGTTCTGGGATTAAGACAGTTTCTCAAAAGTGGAGACAAAGTGTAAACATAGATTTCTATCATGACATGCTATGTCTGTTTAGATGAGAGAACATTTTTCACGAGAGCATCCAGGCATCATCTTGGCTGTGGTCCTTGTTAGCACTGACTGACTGAGCATCTTGGCCATCTTAACAGTTGTGTGATGCTTGAGTCTCCTTCGGGTGTAGGTGCACTCCTAGCTCACCTGGTCCACATGGCACAAGGTGGAAGGGAACATCTGGTGTCCTGTTTCCAACTGGCCCACAGTAGTGGAGCATTGCCAATCATCAGCCCCGTGCTGCTGCGTTGTGAGCTTTTGTGCACCTTCAGTCTGGTGTTTCATGAACTGGCTGGAAACTTGATTCCTTGTAGTTCTGGGACTCAGGGCTGTTCTGATCCTCATTCCTCACCTGCCTGCTGCTACTTAATTCTATTTGGTTAGTTCGACCAGATCTTTCAGAAGCTCCATCAAAGGCTGCCACCCCTGCTGTGGAAGCTCACTGAAAGTGTCTGCACGTCCAAGTTCACTGCCTTTCCATTTCTCACTCCAAAAATGGAAAAAAAGGCAACAATGTTCTTGTTTGCTTGCTGGAGAGATTGGCAATTGCCCTTAGTGTTTTTCTTGTGCCATATTTTGACACACTGAAGTTCTGAGTAGATAGAGAATAAACCTCAAGTAAAGAGAAAGCCCCAAATGGCACTGGGAAGCTGGTAAAGATGATAGAGAACAATTGCCTCACCCTGCATCCCTGTTCAGCATGGAAGAAGCCAGAGTGGTCTGTGTCCCGATTCCCTATTGGCAATTTGGGTAACCCCTTCAGAGGGTGGTGTGATAAGAATAGGAGGTAGGAACTGGCTAGGCAGTTAGAGTAAAAAGACCCCAAAGAAAAGTAGCCAGTTTCTTGGCTAAAAGTCAAAATGTCCTTGGCCTTTTAACAACATACTCTGTTCCAAAGGCTAAAAATTTGGGAGCTTGTATCTATCCTTAAAAGATTTTAGGAATATCTTTTCAGAGGGGGGAATGTTAGAGTAGCCAAAAGCCCCATAAAAATAAATAAATCAGAAGAAAGTACATGAAGTTATCAGAAAAAAAGTGATAGGGAGATATGGGAGGAGTTGGAGGGGAGGGAGTGGGCATGGATTTGATCAAAACACCTTATATGTATGTATGAAATTCTCGATAAATTATTTATTTAAATAAAAGAAGATAGAGCATAAACCTCAAGTAAAGAGAAACCCCAGAACGGCACTGGGAAGCTGGTAAAGAGGGCATTTTCTGATCAGCCTTGTGGTTTCATGGACACTGTTGTCAAGAACTATGAAGACTCTCGGACTTTATCTTACTTGTAAGCTAATAAACTGCACCTCCAAGGATGCTGGCAGAAGACAGAACCCCAGCGTCAGAGGCAAAGAACGTATGTGTATAGCAACAGAAATAGCCAGACAGTTAGCACTTGTGCCATTTTCCCGCAGCCCTGGTTCCCATGGTGATGTGAGCATGGGCTGCTGATGCCCAGACATACACTGAGAAACCTAAAGAGAGGAGCTTTCATCTGGGGGAAGACACATTGTTCCCAAGGGGCAGTAAACACGCTTGCCTCCCATGACAGTGGACAGTCTCTCGTTCTCTCCCCGCTCACTTCTCTGTCGACATCCTTAGAAAGATACTCAACAGGAGCTCTCAGAACCTGTGCTTGAAGGAAACATGCAGGGTCCATGAACAGCTCTTATCCAAAATTAAAGGGTACTTTGCTTTTTGAGACTGAATCTCACTATGCAGCCCTGGCTGGCATGGAACTTGCTATGTTGACCAGGCTGGCCTCAAATTCAGAGATCCACCTGTCTCTGCCTCCCAAGTGCTGGGATTAAAGGTGTATGCCCCGACTCTTGCCAATGGCAATGATTTTACCCATGGATTTTGTATCTTAAAGTCTGCATAGTATAAACAAAAAATTCATGTTTCAAGTAACAACTTGCTTGTATTTATTTAAGAAAAACAAATGACAGAGTTGAGAGGCCATGCCTGCAGCAGGGGATTATGAGAGATGTGGGTGCTTTTTTATCCAGCTTGGGAACTGAGGCTCCACACTTCCAGGTGCAATCAGGAGGCTCCGTGAGTTGGCACAGGGATTTCTTCAGTGTTTGGCACTTGGGAGTTTTAGCCAGTGACCAAACCTTGCAGGGACAATGGATAGCAACCCCAGGTTCCTCCTGGACCCTTCTCTGACTTAGGCCCTTATACTACAAGGCGATCGCCACCACCTCTACTTTTCCTTCAGCATCCCTGCCATCCCCCTGCTTCCCCATCCCCCCATCCCCACTCTATTACATTTATACAAAGTGATTCAAAGCCTGCAATGTAGCCGTATTTCCCCGCTGGTTTTCCAGGCCCTAAAATCTGCTTTTGAGGGTTCAGGGACCCTGAAATGCATTTTGCATACGCCTCAAGGCAGGTGTGTATCTTTGAGACTTTCTAAGCTGGAGCTTTTCTGAGAACGGTGCCTTTGCAGATAGATACACTAGAAGGTTCTAGAAGCTGTCTGTTGACTTTTTGGATACATCCTCTAGACAATTTGAGAACTGTGCTGTTTGCCTGCCAGGTCCTCCCCATGTCTCGTCATTTCCCCGTCATTGTGACTTGTGTTTCCGAGTTGGTTACAGTCTTACCCTGACTCTTCTTCCTCCCTCTGTGTGGTGGGATTTTCCAAAGGCCCTGCCAAGCCCCTCTCTTTTCACACCACAGCTTCTCCCCCAACCCTCTCATGCCCACCTCTGACTGTTAACTTCCTCTGTGTGCAGAAAACTGTCCCGTCTGTCTTTACCCCTGTCCTTTTTAGTTTTGGAGTCTCTCTCACTTCTTCAGATGTCTCCACCCAAAGGCCCCTTAGACACTCAAGACTTGACTGGTGCCTTAATAGACTGTGTCACTTAAGCATAAGCTGCCATACCAGACATGCTCAGACCTTCTAGTCCTCATCTGGGAAGGGCCATCTCTCTTGGCTTGATCATTTGAGCTGGGAACTGACCTAGAAATTTTGTCTCCAACATATATGGCCCCATTGTGTAATGGTTAAGATCCTCTTAGACTTTGAAATTTTGGCTCCTTCCTTAATACTCAGTCCATATCCAGTCAATCATCAAGTATTTCACCCCTTTCTCACAAGTCAGCCCCTCCCCTCTCTCTCCATTACCTTAACCCTGGTCTTACCCTAGCCATCTCCCATCTGGACCATTCCAGCTGCTGCCAATAGATCTCACAGCCACCAGGTTCTTCTCAGCAACCCAGTCCTCTCCCCCAAATCACATCCGTACCTCTAAAATGCCCTGGTGGCTCTCCATCTACAGCATACTTATAGCTTAAGTGTACTGAAGTGTTCAGCACTTGGGCATTGGACACCCTTTCGTTTTTGGTCCCTGTCAGTCTTTTACCAGCACAATACCTCCGATATTGTATGTTCCCCACCGAGCCATGATTGGTATCTGAGAAGAACCTAGTTCCCATGGGCATGCCTCTGTACATGGGGCACCACCACCCTTGGTGTCCACTAGCCACCTGTCCATTCAGAGGAAGCATCTTCTCCTGTCCAAAGTGGCCTTTGAGTCTTCTCCTTCTTTGCATTCTGTGCACAGCTGGGACACAGAGCATATTGGGTGCTTTTCTTGTTATGACAAAGTACCTGCCAAAAGCACTTAGGAGTGGATTTGTTTCAGCTCACAGTTTGAAGGTGCAGTCCAGCACGGTAAGGAAGTCAGAGCAGCGGGTATACAAGGCACCTGGTCACATTGCGTTCCTACTCAGGAAGCAGAGATTGATCAATACTGGCACTCAGATTGTTTTCTCCTTTGGATTCAGTCCAGGACCCCAACTCTTGGGATGGTGCCACCCACAATTAGGATGAGTCTTCCTTCCTCAGTTCACCAAATCTTGACTTTCCCTCACAGACAGGCCCAGAGGCTCATCTCCCAGGTAATTCTCAATCTTATCAAGTTCACAGTCAATATGAACCATTACACAGAGCATCTCTCAACAGTCACACACTGGAAGTGCTCAGAAGGGAGCAGAATGATGTCACCTGGGGCAAAGCAGCCGTTCAATGCATGTTTTATAAGTTGGCAGATAAACCAGAAAAAGCACATTGTCCACCAAAATGGCTATGGTTCTTGGTTCAGAAGGAAATGGATGCCATAGACCATGCATCAAGAACACATCTCTGGCTTCCCAGGATAATACTCCATAGCAACAGAATGCATGATGTTGGCCGGAGAGGGCAATTTGCAGAGTACTGACAAATGTCCCTAGACAACTTCTTTGTACAGATCTAGGAACACTAACAGTAGAAAGCTGAAAGGATTTGTGACAAATTGATAGTTAAAATATTATTTAACCATCTTTTAAGATGCTCCCTTGTCCTAATCCAGTCAACTGCTGTAGCAGAACACTGGACTGGAAGCTCAAGACTGAGAACCACGTTACTGAGCCCCAGAAACACTCCTGCTTCTGCCTCCTCAGTGCTAGGGTTATAAGTACATACCACTATGCTCAGCTTTATTTATTTACTTATTTATTTTTGAGACAGGGTAGCCCCAGCTGGCCTGGAACTCACTGTGTAGAACAAGCTGGCCTTGACCAATGACTTTCATGTTAATTCCAAATTTTCCTTCTGTGAGTCCATTTGCTAACAAGTACAGACAAACCGCCTTAGGGCGACTGCAAAGCTGCATCTAGGAATGACCATACCTAAGCAGGGAAAGGCTCTTTAGGGGAGAATGTGAACGTGACATTTCCAGCTGTACCCTGTTCTCTGGCCGTCTGCTTCGATCTGGTCAGAGTCTCCTGGCAGGAAGAGCCAGCATCTTCCTCGGCTGCCAGCTGCCGCGCTTTAATGCCTTGTTGCATTCAGAGACAACTTTAACCTAGAAATGCTTTGGGGAAGATAATTTTTTACATCTGAGTTTCTTGTGCCCTAGCACAGTACCTCATATGTGACAGATGAATGAATGAATTTTGCCTTTAGTCACAGCAGAAAATCGATTTGCGAGTAACTGCATCTTGAGGAGCCTGAAAAAGCATGTTGGTTTAAAGAGAAACCCTCATTTGCTGGGCATTACCATTCAGGACTATCCATTTTAATGTTCGTGTGCTGCTTGGTGCCTCTGTCCGAGGCTGGACCGCGGCTACAGGGACTGTTGGAAGCACTGTGGTTTGGGGATGTATTCATTCTCCAGAAAGGCTAATTTAAGGACAAGTGAGGATTGGAGTCTGTCCCACTGAACATGTTGGAACCAGAACAGCAATTGTGTGTAGGACTTTAGGAAAGACATTTACCCAGCTTAGAGGATGTCTCCATAGCCTAGTACTTTGGGTCACATCATCTGGCTTCAAGATAACAATATGGAAATAAATAAGGCAATGATCTGGGACAGCTTTTCACTCTCTGTTTGTAGTGTAAAACAGAATATTCATTGTGTGTTCTCAGGCACATAGTAACTGAACCAGCGACTGGACGCTGCTCTCTTATTCTGTGCTGTGACAGCGGCAAACTCATCTGAGAAGCAAGAGGGGAAGAGAAGTTATATGTACTAAATGATGTATAATATATGACATATTGCATATGTATGGGCATCTGTGTACTTACAAGAACACATGTGCATGCTCCTGGGGGCCAGAAGTCAATATCAGGTGCCATTCCTCAGGTACCATCCACCTTGTTTGTTAAGACAAGGTCTCAGTGGCTCAGTGATTAGGCTAAACTGCCTGGCCAGAGAGCCCCAAAGGTCCTCCTGTTTCTGCCTCCCAACCACTAGGAGTATAAGCACATATCACTATGCTCAACAATTTTTGTTTATTTTTGAGACATGTCTTCCTGTAGCCCCAGCTGACCTGGAACTCACTATGTATACCAGGCTCACAGAGATCCACCTATCTCTGCCTACTTAGTGCTAAGATTAAAGGCATGTACCACCATACTACCATGCCTGGCAAGACTCCCTTTTTATGTGGGTTCTGGGGATTGAACTCAGGTCTTCATGTTTGCATGCATGGTAGGAACTTCATGAACTAAGCTGCCTCCCCAGCCTGTGCGCATATGTTACTGTGTTTGTACCCAGGACTTCCACATGTGGTAGCCAAGCACTCTCCCACTGTACTTGCTGTATTTCCAAACTAGAAATGATCATGTGATGAACAGTGCCGTGTTCCTGATCTTGCCCGACAGCTGTACTTGCACTTGGATAAGGCTGGTGTCAGGGTCCTAGATCGGCTTCAGGTGCGGCTGCTGTCATCGTTTCATGAGCTTTTCCTGATGTCTGTGTATCTTTTTGAGTGTGACTAATATGCAGAATTGTATGTGGTTTTAGAGTGTAAGAGTTTGGACTTGGGGATTTCATAGCCCATAAGTGCATGGCTAGAATTTTGTGGGGAATTCCACTGAGGCTAAATGAGTTCCCTGATTGTTGGAACTGTAGAAGGGGGTTATGGGATATACAGTGACACCTTCCAAAGGGACCTTAGAGGTGACTTAGACCTGAACCTCTTTGGGCATCTGGCTTTAAAATTTAAGGACAAGACTGGGCTTAGTTTTGAAGACCTGTAGATGAATGTAGATTAATGTGCAGATTAACTATCAGAAACAGTCTTTTGCAGGTATCAACATGCTAGTTTCATGAAACTTGGGTAGCTGAGTTTACATTCATGCTAATGGGGGCACTGCTGTGAGCAGTAGATTCAGGGTGATGTTACACTCTGGGGGGGGCACTTGGGAGTATTTGAAGACATCTTTGGTTGCCACAAAGGTGGGAGGGACATGGGGCTGATGCTAAGGGTCTCTAGTGAGTAGAAGCAGGGGCTACATATCCCATCATGCACAAGACCATGTCCTACAACAAAGAATTATTTGGCCCCAAATGCCCATGGCGCCAAGGCTGAGAAAGCCTGCTTTAGATAAATCTTAGTGAGCAGCTTAGACCTGGCCCAACACCAAAGGCAAAGTCTAAAGAATTTTCAAAGTTGTGAGTTTTTTCTCTTGGGACGTTTTTCAGATTTATGTGATTAAACCTCAAGTCTAAAGACGATGGTGTTAGTTATTAGCTCTGAACCAGGGAGGTCCCTGGAATCTGTGCAGCTTGGAGCAGCTATTCTAGAACTGGCTGGCCCAGCCTTGGGTTTCATAAGACCTGCCCAAATGCCAAGCTCTAACAGTCACTAAGACACTACCACAGACTGAAACTGATTGAAGTCTCCCAGAGAGTCATTCAATCTAGATGTTTCTAGCACCCCTTTATCTCCGGGAAGAAAAATCACATGACAAGAAATTATAATTGGACACTGGGCTCTGCAGTTGGGGACAATGATGAAAGAAACAGCATGTCCATGTCCACTGTGTGTTGTTGTGTGTTTGAGGAGATGTTACCCAGGGCTCAGTCAGCCCCATGCAGTGCCATGTGATTAACAGTGGGACATTTGGGCAGGCCAGGCCCATCTAGGTTTGAGTCCTGGCTCTCTTCCATGAGCTATGCTTGTCAGTGAAGTCCTGCGTGAAGTCAGTGGTGCAGACTCAGGGGAGGTGTTCGGTGTGGGGCTGTTTGCAGAGATGGGGTTGAGGGAAGGGCCAAAGCACCCAAGAAAGCAGCTGGGGAAAGCGGGAAATGTCCTCCAATCTAGGCCCGATGGAACATGGTGAGTGACTGGGAATCAATAAAAGCCATAGGCAGAGGACAGAAACCACAGGATAGAAACAGTGCGCCTGACAACCTGTGCCAGCTGGGTCCATGTGCACAGAGCAGGGTGTAAGTATCCCAGTCCCTTTGTCTTTGCTGGCCCCCCAGAAGTGATGGGCAGCCAAACACAGACAGTGCTCCTGTAGAGCCTTCTAAGACAGGGAACAGTCTAGGGGGGCAGCCTGAGAGTATTCAGCTTGCTAGGTTGCTCGCCCTCTCTGGAACATGCTTTCTCCCTTCTCACATGGGGATATGAATCTTTACATCATAGTGTGGGCCTGGGAACCAAATATGGTGGCATTCCTGAGCTTCCTAGCACGACCTGCGGGTGAAAAAGACAGTAAGTACAAAGGAACTTTAATTTTTACTTCATTTAAGGCAAAGCAGGGCTCAACATCCAGCAAGGTCTTGGTGACCAGGTGAGACGTAGTGGTGGGCTTTTGGAGGGGCAGAGATAAGATGTTGGGCGTGCCTGGGTGACTTCGGAGCAAGGGAGGAGCTGCAGACATGCTCAGGTCTTCCTCTCCCTGTCTGTCCAGTTCTGTGATGTGCATGACAGGGTGGCCTTTTGTATTCCCAGGACAGAGAGCCAGGCTCCCCCTCTTTCTCTGGCTTCCCATGTCTGTGAAATCCCCTTTCGAATTCCCAGCCCCTCTCACTCCTGAAATGTCTTGTTTCTCTGGGGCGAAGAGGCCCTTTCGGGGTCAGTGATATGGCTCAGCAGGTAAAGGAGCTTGCCACACAGGTCTGATGACCTGAGTTCAAGTTCTAGAACCATTATAAAGGTGGAAGGAGAGAACTGACTCCACAGAGTCCACAGAGTCAGTTCTCTGAGCCTTAGGTGAACACATGCGTCTCTCTCTCTCTCTCTCTCTCTCTTGCTCTCTCTCCTCTCTCTCACTCTCCTCTCTCGCTCCCACCTCCCTCTCTCTAGGTTATGAGAAAAGGGGTAAATCCCATACTTTGGATTTTTCTTGGTGGATAGGAGGAGATCGTGATTTTTTGTTCTCTCTCTCTCTCTCTCTCTCTCTCTCAGTGCTGCCTGCCTCCTGACTTTAGAGTACCACGGGCCTCTTCCGTCTTACTCTATCTTCCATTTTGCATAAATGATCCATTCCCTTTCCTTTCACTGAGTTTAATTTTGTTTTGGTTTCTTAATTTTCCTCCTCTCTGATAGCCCTCCTCTCAACCTTGAAGTCTAATTTCAACCCTCAGAATCAGGTCAATGTGCTTCTGGCCAAGCACATTTTTCTGGTCTTTGCTAAGTAGGTCCTGGCAATACTGAACTCTGGCCGTCTGCTCCCTCGGGCTGTGGTCCAGTGAGACACAGCCAGTGTGGGCTCCTTGAATGTCACCAGCCCCTCCTTGCTGTGTTCTCCTTCTTAGTCCAGCATCATGCCCCTCACTGGAGAAGGCTGCCTGGCCCCAGCCCAAGCCCTTCTTGTGTTCCCCCTCCCCTGGCAAAGCCCCTGAGGTACAGGCAGATCTACATGTCTTTCTTCCATCCAAGGATGTGACAGACAGCTGCATGGAGCCCTGGTCTCCCTGCCCTATATGTGTGGATCAAGATTACCTTGAGGGTGGTGCTAGGGGGATCCTGACAAACACATGCTAATGATGAAATATGCTGCCCCTTCTGCCCAGCCCTTGGCATGACACCCCATTAGCACTTGTGCTATTCTGGCATATTCTCTCTGTCTCTCTGTCTCTGTCTCTGTCTCTGTGTGTGTGTGTGTGTGTGTGTGTGTGTGTGTGTGTGCACGTAGGTGTCTTCCTCAGTAGTTTTCTACCATATTTTTTGAGACAGGATCTCTGCTCACTGATTTAGCTAGACTGATTGGCCACTGACTGCTAGAGATCCACCAGTCTCTGCCTCTCCAGCACTGGTCTATGGATGTGCATCACCACCCTGGATTCTTATGTGGATGTTAGAGATCCATGATTACACAGCAAGCACTTTACTGACTGAGCTGTGTTCTCTCTCTCTCTCTCTCTCTCTCTCTCTCTCTCTCTCTCTCGCGCGCGCGCGCGCACGCTCACTCTTGATCTTTCGCTCTTGCTTTCTAGCTCTCGCTCTCTCACTCTTGCACTCTTTCTCTCAGACAGGGTCTTGAGACAGCTCAGGCTGGCCTTAAACTCACTGTGTAGTCCTGCATGACTTTGAACTTCTGATCCTTCTGCTTCTGCCTCCAAATGGCTGGAATTACAGGCACGCACCACCACACTCAGTTTTATGTGGTTCTGGGGATGGAACACAGGACTTGGTGCATGTTAGGCAAGTACTCTACCAACTGCGCTCCATTCCCCAGCCTCTGTCTTGGCTTCTGAGGGTCGTCACAGAGCCTTCCCTGTGGAACATTCATGAGGATCTCAGCAGATGCTTCATGAGAAATGCCAAATACACAAATGGCTTCCGGCTCTCCCCTCAGACAGGAACCTGACCCCCTCCACCAGATGATGTCTGTGAAGGAACATGCCCCAGCGTCCCCTGCAGTCGCTGACCCCTGCAGTCAGTGCTGGGCTCTTATTTGTGATCTCCCTCCTTGGAGCTGCCTTGACTGCTGTTGCTTCTTTCGCCTCAGTCTTAGCACCTGCAGTGCTTGCTTCCTGGCTCTACTTCTGCCCTGACCAGAGCCTCTCCCAAAGCTTCAAAGCATGCCTGAGCTGTTACTGCAGAGAGTGTGCAGAGGCCTGACAGCGGTGTAGACAGGGGACCTTGCAGACAACATGGCCCCTTTCGACCTGAAGCAGCCATCACTGTCTCAAGATAAAGTCCCAGATCCTGGTCTCATTGTGCAAGGCCAGCCAATCCAGCCCTGCATGGCTGTCCAACTCCCTTTGCATTTGGAGCTCAGCCTTACCAGACAGCTTTGGCTTCTTACACACACCGTGAGCTCCAGGTCTCTGTGTGTGTGCTTCCCCCTGCTGAGAACAAGCTCACAACCGCTTTTACCTCTTTAACGCCACCTCATTCATGGAGACTCTACTTAAATGTCCTTTTGGCATAGAGACTTAATAGATCCCCTCTTGTGAAAGAGCCTTGCTATACTGTCCCAGAGCACTTTGCTTTTGATGTCAGACTGTGTAATGTGATGGAAAATGTTTTATATTGTGCGGTAGGAGCTGGGTGACAAGCACTGCCCTGCACTCATTGGACACTGGGGCTTACCTGTCAAGCCATGCAGGATTTTAGGATCTCTTTGGCCCTGTGCAGATGTCATGGCCTGTCTACACATTACCACTAACATTGCCGTTGGACTGGAGAATTGCTTGTTAACTACAGGGATGAGGTGTAGCCAGCAGACGAAAACCCTATTTTCACCCCCTAGAGTTAATGAGGACCTTGTTTGCTGCAGACTACAGGCTCCCGTGGCTCCTCTGTATCCTGTGGTTTCTGGTCATCTCTTCATAGGTCGACAGGTCTGTTATAGGAACAGTGACCCCAAAAGAATGGTTGTTTGTGAGGGAGGTGCTGGTAAGGGAGTATGTGATTAAAAAGGCTGGAGGGGGGTTGGAGACCTGGCTCAGCAGTTAGGAACACTGGTTGTTCTTGCAGAAGACCCAGGTTCAAACTCCAGAACCCACATGGCAGCTAACAGCTGCCCTTAACTCCAGTCCCAGGGGATCTGACAGCTTCTTCTGACCTCCTTGGGCATTGCACAACATGGGTGCACTTACCTATATGCAGGCAATACATGCATACACATAAAATAAAAAATTAATTATTTTTTTTTAAAAAAAGGCTGCAGGGAGAGCATTCTAGAGCTTGGCATGGGCTCTCTGGTCGTCACAGGGCTCTCCTATTGACCAGAAGTAACAGGAGCTTTGTGAGATAGTGCTGGTCCCAGGACCAGATGGAGGCTCTCAGAAGAAGATGTGGCCCTCAGGGAATGTTTGCCCTGACTGTTGCTGTATTTAAGATAGCTGGAAGAGGGTACTCCTGTGAGCCCGATACCTACACTCCAGATCTGCCTGTCTCACATACCATTGTGACTCCTGCAGATGGGGCTTTATAGTCTGTGTCCCTACTGTGTTATAAGCTCTCTGAAGGCAGGAGTGTGTATGGAAGTGGGACATCAGTGTTTGCTTATGGGAACAAGCCTCTGCTCATCTTTATTGCCTTGTTTCTTGATCTTTTGCTTGTTTTGCTTTACTTAAGTGTGAGACCATTACTTAATTTGTTCATAATTAGGACAGCTTCACACGCCACAGCTTTGCAGTCAGACCCTCTGGACGCTGAGTCCTGTGTTCTGGGCAGGAGGTAGCTTTGGAGATGACTACCTCCCTGGTAGTCATGAGAAGAAATCCCTTAGTGTTTCGAATCATGGATGCATGTGTCAGCCTCTATGAAGTTAGACTCTGGTAGCATCGAGCCGTTTCTTGTCAGGAATGTATAGATCTAGCGTTTGCACATCCGTTGCCACACCTGTCCAGGTGACCCTCAGCCAACCTGGGAGGGCTCAGTTGCTGAATCCTGTGGTTTAAATGGAATGAGACAGCACAGGGGGTCCGTACCAACTCTAACCAAGCATCCGGCAGCCACACACCCTCCCTTCTCTGCATGCTGAATTTCTCAGGGCTGGCAAGCTGGCCTGGCTTGCCCTGCCAGGGACAGAGCCAGCCATGGGGAGGCACCCTCACCAGGGTCCCCCACATGCTTGCCATGAATGCCCAAGTGCATGCCACATGGTAGGCTGTTGCAAACACATTTTTGCTTTGATGTGGCTATTCTGAAATAAGTGTGTACACACACATGTTTTCTGTCAACCTCATGATGACACTGCCATTGCTCAAGCAGGCTTGTAAAGCGCGTGGACGCTTCTATCTCTCTGCTGAAGACTGTATCATCAAATGAAAAAGAAATTCCCTTCCACACCCAAAAGGACTTCTCTGAAGGGAAGAGAAGTCTTTCGAGTTATGAAGCCTGGGTGTTGCTTTTAAGGAACGGTGGATGACATGCCTATTCTAGGGCACGTGGGCTCACGGGGCTATCCCTTTGGCGGCTTCTCGCTACTACTAGCCCTGGCATTTTGGAAACTGGGATCTCATATCTATTCCTAAAGACTTTTCTCTAGGGATAGCCTCTGGAATCTTGGGACACAGGTTCCCTTGCTAGAGTCAAGCCCCCAGGAATGATGCATTACATGGCACCTAGCCCTAGACAGGCAGAAGGAGAGGTCCTCACTCCTCTACCCCCAGTTCCAAGGCTTCTTCTCTGTGATGATTGGAACTTTCCCAGAACCACAAGAGTGGAGTTTCATCCTTTACACCCATCCTCTCCCTCCCTGCCCACCTCCCTGCTCCACTCTCAGAAGTGGGGGCAGGGATGTGCGTGCTCTCCCCAGTGATTCCTGGCAGAATGGCTTCTTGCTGAGCTGATGGTGGCTGGGCTCTTTGCCCAGTGAGGACTGAGTTTTCTTTCCCTGTGGTAAAGGCAGAGCTTGGCTTACTAAGAGGCTGGGAGGCTGGGAAGCTGGCTCTGCATACCCTGTAGCCAGGTCTCCAGGGTGCCACCAGAGAGAGCGAGCTACCTGCTGCCTACTTACTTCTGTGGAGTCTGAGTAGGTCTGAATTTTTTTCTCACCTTGAGCAGTTTGTGTGACATGAGCACACGCTCTTCTGGTGTACTGGCAGAATTCTAGCACCACAGCCTTGTCCAACCTGGGGTTGGGGGAGGGGCGGTGCTGTCGGGAGTGACCCTCCCTTCTGTAGCCTGTCTATGTGGTGTTTGGCTGGAGGGTTTTGTATTTGCAGTCATTTTGTTACAGGTCCAAAGCTCACAGCTGAGAGCTTTGATCAACAAAATCAGGCTTAAGACAGATGAGTTGTTTCCCAGCTCCATGGAGCAGCACATGACTAAGAAAGGGAATGTTTTACTTTGGGCCAAATATCAGATTTCTAGTCTTCATAGGTTTACAAATAGGCCTATGCCCATGAGTGGTTCTTTTATCTTTGTTGTTGTTGTTAACTTAGGTTTCTGTTTGTTTTTATTTTGTTTAGACTTTCACTCCATAGCCCAGGCTAAGATCTGGAACTCACTATGTAGCCCAGGCTGGCCATAAACATCCAGTGATTCTCTTGCCTCAGCTTATCAAGTGCTGGGATCACAGACATAAGTCATCAGCCCAAGACTTATTTTTAAAAATAATTTTATGAAGCAAAGTTGGCGTTATTAAGAAAAAATTTATTTAATACAGACTTAAGGACATATACTAAGGGAGAGAGAAAGACATCTAAGAAAAGTATAGCCAAGTATAGGCAGGGGTTTCTTGAGAGGTGATGTGTTTAAACAATTTCATAGTCACAGGGCAACTTCGAGTTGTAATCAAACTGTATCTGAGCAGAGAGTGATGGGCCCTGCTGGGTTTCAGAAAACTCCAGGCTGCTGCTTCTAATTGGTTTGATTCACTATGGGTTTTGCTGTTTTTCCCGTGGGGCCCAAAGGACCACACATCTGTACTCTACTGCTGTGTAAGAAATGACTGCAAACATCATGGCTGAAAATAGCACCATGTGTTGTCTTACATTTTCCCAATATGGCTCAGCTGGGCTCTTGTGGCCAGCAGGGCCCTGATCAGGAGGTCGGGGAGGGTCACCCTCCAGGCTTGCTCAGGGTGCTGCCTTGTTCTTGTATAAGTGAGGTCCCTGCTTCTTGTTGGCTGTCAGCTAGGGCTTACTGTCAGCTTCCAGAGGTCACCTGCATTCCTATCATGTGGCCCTTTTCATCTGGAAAGCCAGTGTATACATGGGATCCTTGAGTTCTTAACTTCTCTGACCTCCTTTTCTGTTGCTATGGACATCTCCCATTTCAGAGGCTCCTGTGATAGAAGCTGGCCAGCCTGATCATCTCCATATTGTGAAATTCATTGACCTGGACTTTCATGCCATCTTCCAGTCCTTTCCATAGCAGTCATACACCATTAGCATTTAACTGAATAAACACAGACCAGGACTCATTGGGGGGTGGGGGGTCTCTCTAGGTTTTCCCCAGAGGAATCAACCCCAGGAAATCCCTGTCATCAATGTAATCTCTTCTCTTGTCCCCACCAGTAGGTGCCAAGGATCCTGAGCCTGAACTGGAGGCAGAGGTGGCACAAGCTGCTGATGAAGGCAGCCGGGACGTAGCCTCTGCCCACAGGGGAGCAGAGAGCGAAAGGGAGCAGGTGCTGGAGCCAGAGCCTGAAGAAAGAGTCTCCCTGAGTGAAAAAGAGAGGCAGAATGAGGAGGTGAATGAGAGGGACAACTGCTCTGCCTCCAGCATCTCGTCCTCCAGCAGCACCTTGGAGAGGGAGGACAAGGAGGACAAGCTCTCCAGGGACAGGGCAACTGGTAAATGCACCCCCTTCTCCACCTACAGAGGCCCTGTGTGCTAGAGCCTGGCAATAGGGCAGCTCAGCTCCTCAGCTTGTCACCTACCCCACACTGACAGCCAGCAGCTGCCTCCCAACCCCTAGAAAGCTGGCTCTGAATCCCCTGACGGTGTTGTGCTGTCTCTTACTTCCGTGGGGGCCAAAGGGGCCGAGATAATGGAATTGTATCGAGGAATGAGGTAAAAAAGGAAAGTAGCTCCTTTTCCTCTCTCTATAGCAATGATCAAAATAATAAGGGGGGTCCTGTCAGTTTCCAGCTGAAGGTTACAGCATATTATGTAGTCACCTCTTCTCTTAGAAGACTCTTTTGAAGGAGGTACATAAAACCATGACCAGAATAGATGTATGAAACAAATTGAAATGAGTATTTATAAGGCACCATGTTTTACAGTGCAGGGAGAGAATCTGACACACTGGAACACACCGGCTTTAGGGTTTTATACTCAGGACCACTCTTTACTATAACCTCTGTGCTTTTCCTTATGGGCCTCCTTCTTTTCAGTAGCATACCTGGAGTGTATCCCGTTCACCATGCATGGGAACTTTACACTTAGGGACTGAGTAGAAGACTGGATTGCTGATTTGGCCCCTAAGAACCTCACCAGGGCTTAGAGACTTGCCTCAGAGGGGTCATCTATACCACCTGTGGCACCTTTGGGTTTGGATTTCTCACCCATGCCCTGTAAGCTGTCAAGATGGTGGAATGCTGCCTTCCTCAGCATCCCTCACGGTGGCATGGACTATTGGCCAGCCTTCATCAAGCCACACACTAGGGCACATACTTAAGCCCCAGAGCTCTGCAAGGACTTGCCATTCGGTGCTGTGTCCAACCCAAGTTTGAAAACGCATCGTCTCTGAAGCACAGAAGGGAGAGTCAGTGGGTGAATAAGTGAAGGCATGAGTGAATGAATGAAACAACTCCCTACAGATCTGTAAATGACTTAGTCTAAAATGTTTGTTGCTGGCTGGGCGTGTAGCGCACCCCTTTAATCCCAGCACTCGGGAGGCAGAGGCAGGTGGATCTCTCTGAGTTCAAGGCCAGCCTGGTCTACATAGTGAGTTCCAGGACAGCTGGGGCT
>NW_008337322.1:5537115-5547697 GCF_000622305.1 Nannospalax galili | reverse complement strand
TGCTTAAGTTTTCCACAGTTAGAATATGCTGTTGTATTTGATTTTATATTCTGTCACTGTAGTGCAACAAAAAGGACCAAAGGCTATGAGTTTACATTTTTAAGTTATTGCACTGAAAATCTTGTGTCTTTGTTTATCGATGCCCTAAGATGCATTATTTAATATTATCAAATTCTAATTGTTCTATTCATATTTAATAGAATTATGGTCATGGTACCAGGGTACAAGGTAAGTTCTTGATCACTTTGGTCCTAAATGAGGCTCTGTGCATTTTGAATACCACTGTGAGTTGTTCATTGTATCGAGTGTAGCAGCCCAAAACATATCAGCAAGTTGGACTGGTGAGACTAAAACAGGGAATAGAACATTTTGGAACAGAGTGTACAATATTCTTCCCCAAAAGGACAACTTTCCAAAAATGGAACCTCTGAATTTCCAGGGATGATCCATTGATTTCCTACCACGAGCCAGAGGCATTCAAGTGGATAGACCCAAAACTGAGATTTCTGGGGACCTTTGTGCTTCACTCCAGAGCTGTGAAGAGTTAGTCGGGTTTGTTTGCAGTAGCTTGTTGGTCCCTAAAAACCCACGCTGTTCACAGACTGGCACCTTCAGCCCCTGAATCAGGGCAACTCCATCAAAATGGCTTTGCTGTCACAAAGACAATTGTAATTATTTCCAATCCTGTTTCTATTATGATTGTGTCTATTACCAAAAAGTGAATTTGTAGGGCTTGAAAGAGATCTAGCTCATTCGATAGATTTAGGGGTTTTTGTTTTGTTGTTCTCTGAGGAAGCAGTGTGAGAAGATTCACATAGTATTTATTACACTTTGCTAGAGGATGCTTGAAGATCAGCTTTTTGAGGAGTGGGGATGTCTGTTTTCCTCACTGTGAATCCTCACTCCGGGGCTGTATACTTAGAACATAGTCTACCCAGAAGCTTCTGAGAACATGCTTGAAAATTGAAACAGAAGTTACAATGCCATTTGACACAGTGTTCTCTGTAGAGGAAATGCTTCAGATAATTTTAAAAGCGCAGAAGGTAAAAGGAACTAAATGAAAGTAGTGTTTCTATACTCCATTCAAAGTGTTAAGTAAGTACTAGTAGACTGGGACTATTGGATGTGTTCATTTCAATCCCTGGAGCAACCACCAAGAAAACTGTATGAAGTCATATGCTTTAAACACTAGAGTTTTAAAAAGTCAGGGTGCGTTCCTAAAGAACATGTTCAACTAGCTCTCAGGAGACCAAAGGAAGAGAAACAAAAGGAACTAATAAAAGAAAGCAAATTAAACGACAGGCTTAAGCCCTAAAATTTCAATTGTTACTTTACATTAAAAGACAGATTGACAGAGTGGATTTTAAAAACGCACCAATTGTACACTGCCTATGCAAAATTCTTTTCAAACACACTAACATGGGAGATTGAAAGTTAAAACTTACGAAGCTGAACCCTGAAAATAATAAAAAGTAGGATTCTTACATTAATATAAAGTAGACCACAGTGCAAAGGAGAGTCCTAAGGCGAAGACAGACACTAAAACTCTGCAGAATGAATGAAGAGAACAGGCAAGAAGACCGGAACTTACAGAAACTGTTCTTTTCCCTGTTGCCATAAGAAAAGCCAACATTCTCCAGACAATGGAGAAACAGGTTGTCTGTTGGGGCAGAGCCGCTACCTGCTCAGCCGCTCCCTGTTGATGAGGAGAACTGAGCTGACATGAGCTGGGACTGAGCAAGATAGGGTGATGAGAAACGTGGCTGGGTACTGGATGTGGCATGGAGTTAGTCAACGTGATGCCTTACTGCATTGCATGTGGAGCATCAAAAAATGGGTGTCAGGACTGGAACTGGCAGGTTGGATAAAGTTGGCCCAGCAAAGCACTTGGGCAGCAGCTTTGGGAGAGCAGGACTGGAAGACCTGTTAATGGAAGGTCTAGAAGGTATAGATGGAGAGACGAGGTCTGGGGAGTTCAAGCCCAGAGGTGAGGAGGAAGCAGCCAAGAAAATGGAAGAGGGAGACAGCAGGAAGCAAACCAGGTTAATGTCATGTCCTGGCCCAGCCGTGAGGTACTTTATCAAAGGATGGAGCAAGCAGGAGCTCCGTTCCTCTGGATCCTAGAAGCTGAAGGGAGAAATGGGAGGCAGTGAGTGAAACTCTGAGAAGCGGAGGAAAGGATGAAAGGTTGAGTAGGCAGAGATGTAAGAAAAGTCAGGAAACAGGAAGATGGAGGAAAACACAATGGAAACACTTGGAGGGGCAGGAAGGACCTAGTGGGGGTCCGGAAGGACCTAGTGGGGGCAGGAAGGACCTAGTGGGGGTCCGGAAGGACCTAGTGGGGGGTGGGAAGGACCTAGTGGGGGTCTGGAAGGACCTAGTGGGGGTCCGGAAGGACCTAGTGGAGGGCAGGAAGGACCTAGTGGGGGTCCGGAAGGACCTAGTGGAGGGCAGGAAGGACCTAGTGGGGGGCGGGAAGGACCTAGTGGGGGTCCGAAAGGACCTAGTGGAGGGCGGGAAGGACCTAGTGGGGGCCGGGAAGGACCTAGTGGAGGGCAGGAAGGACCTAGTGGGGGGCGGGAAGGACCTAGTGGGGGTCCGAAAGGACCTAGTGGAGGGCGGGAAGGACCTAGTGGGGGTCCGGAAGGACCTAGTGGAGGGCGGGAAGGACCTAGTGGGGGTCCAGAAGGACCTAGTGGAGGGTGGGAAGGACCTAGTGGGGGTCCGGAAGGACCTAGTGGGGGGCGGGAAGGACCTAGTGGGGGTCCGGAAGGACCTAGTGGAGGGCAGGAAGGACCTAGTGGGGGGCGGGAAGGACCTAGTGGGAGGGGCAGGAAGGGATCTAGAGGGAGGGGCAGGAAGGACCTAGTGGGGGTCAGGAAGGACCTAGTGGAGGGCGGGAAGGACCTAGTGGAGGGCAGGAAGGACCTAGTGGGGGGCGGGAAGGACCTAGTGGGAGGGGCAGGAAGGGATCTAGTGGGAGGGGCAGGAAGGACCTAGTGGGAGGAGCAGGAAGGGATCTAGAGGGAGGGGCAGGAAGGATCTAGTGGCGGGGGAGGAAGGAACCTAGTGGGTGGGGCAGGAAGGACCTAGTGAGGAGCTTAGGAGAAGCAGGTCAGTGGCTGGAGTGGTTTGCTAATGTTCAAGTCTAGTGGTCAGTCCTACTAGGGGATGGTTGTGGATAGTAACAGAAAGCAGGCCAGAACTGAAACACATGCAGGAAGCTGGTTATTAAATGAAAGATCTCTTCTGACCTCACTTGTTACACTGTTAAACTGAAGAAGCAAAGTCATCCCAAGGATGAGATGCTCAAGCAAGTTAGAGGACAGAGTTAGGCCTAGGGGGGGGGGGCGTCATCTAAGAAAGAGGGGAAGAGACTGCCAGGCAATAAGCCTCTTGGAAAGGAGAGACCATGACCTTGAACAAATGGTGTGATTTGTGTGGTACAGAGTCGGAGTTGGGGAGAGATGGGTATCCTTATAGCAACTCCAACACCCATCCCAACCAGAGAGCCTCTTCCTGCCTACCTTTGTCTAGTGAGGACAGAGGCACCCTAGCTACCTGTGTCAGTGTGGTTTAGTGCAGGGAGGAGCCACGAGCACGGTCATCTGGAAGAGTCCTTGTCCGACAGCAGGTCATCAGCTCTGACCATCTGCTGTGATTGCTTTACTCTGTTATCTCGGGCGTCACGTCACTCCTGTGTATCCATCCTTTTTCTTGCTTAACTGGTTTGCTTGTAGAATGGAGGCCCTTCCATTGCCTCTTTCTTATCTATCCCCTCCTGTGTCCTTTTAGGTTTGTGGTCCACTGGCCTTCAGGATGCGGGTGTAAATGGACGGTGTGGTGACATCCTCACCAGCAAAAGGTTCATGCTGGACATGCTGTATGCCCATAACAGAAAATCCACAGATGAGGAGGAGAAGGGCGAGGATGAGCCTGGAACGTCTGAGCAGGAGGTGGAGGCTGTGGCCAGTCTCGCCACCAGGATCTCCACTCTGCAGGCCAACTCTCAGGGCCCAGAGGAGAACATCAGGAGGGTGGACATTGGCTGTTTGGACAACCGGGGCAGTGTGAAAGCATTTGCCGAGAAATTCAACAGCGGGGACCTAGGGAGAGGGTCCATCACTCCTGATGCAGAGTCCCATGATAAGGTCCCAGACTCGGTACCTGCGCAACTGAAGACTGAGTCGGATTATATCTGGGACCAGCTCATGGCCAACCCCAGAGAGCTCAGAATCCAAGACATGGATTTCACTGACCTGGGGGAAGAGGATGACATCGATGTTCTGGATGTGGATCTTGGCCACCGGGAAGCCCCAGGACCACCTCCTCCACCCCCTCCCACCCTCCTAGGTTTGCCACCACCACCCCCTCCACCCCTGTTGGACAGTGTGCCTCCTCCTCCAGCCCCTGGTAATTTATTGGCTCCTCCTCCTGTGTTCAGTGCTCCTCAGGGCTTAGGGTGGTCCCAGGTACCCAGGGGTCAGCCAGCATTCACCAAGAAAAAGAAGACTATCCGACTGTTCTGGAATGAAGTCCGGCCCTTTGAGTGGCCGGGAAAGAACAGTCGTCGCTGCAGGGAATTCCTGTGGTCAAAACTGGAACCCATTAAGGTGGACACTTCCAGGCTGGAGCACCTATTTGAGTCTAAGTCTAAGGAGCTGTCTGTCACTAAGGTAGGCTAGGTCCTGGTGTACTTCTTGACTGCCCAAGGGGAAGAGCTGGAGAGGGTGGTTTTCTGTGAAACACCCTACTGTGTGTTGCTTTGGCTATTTGATAAGAAGTCTGCTGCTGTAAAAATCTTGACTTTTGGGGGCTGGAGAGATAACTCAGTGGTTAAGATCACTGGCTGTTCTTGCAGAAGACCTGGGTTCGATTCCCAACACCCACATGGTAGCTAACAACTGTCTCTAACTCCAGTTCCAGGTGATCTAATGGCCTCTTCTGTCTTCCATGGGCATTGCATACACAGGTACACTTACCTATATGCAGGCAATACAAGAATACACATAAAAAAATTTTTTAATCTTGACTTTTAGAGTAGTAGTCTCAGCCTCCATGCTGTGTGAAGCCTCCAGCATCATGCAAAGTAGCTTTCAAAGAACCAGAGAACCCTGAGGAAAATCTTTAAGGAAGGTCAGTCATGGGATGGCAATGTAGCCTGGTAGCAAGTGCCTGTATTAGCTAGAGGAACATAAACTTGTTTGCTTACTGGATGCAGTGGGTGTGCTCATCTGTTTTCACTTCAGGCTTATGACAGTCAGCAACTTGAACTTAGCTGCATCCACACAGTGCTTTGCAGAGGCAATAATTCAGTTACTTTGGATAATCCCCTGAGCTAACATGTGCAGCTTTCTAGATGCTTCTTAGTAGCCGTATGTTTATATCACTGTGAAAATTACACATGTAAGTTTCTCATTTTTCATGAGTGCATGAGAACTTAGGGGCATTGCTGCTCTAGCCTTGTTAACAGATGGCCTACCCTTCTTTATATATGAGACAGTGCATGTAAAGTTATTGGGCACCAAGTAGAAAGTCATGGTCGGTGAATTCTGACGAAGAAACTGCATCACAGATTGTATTTCCCATGAAGCACAACATGGGAAAATCCCACAAAATGCGCGATTCAGGTGCACTGCAATTTTAAAACAGGCTCAAGGTTATATTCTCTTCTTGGGAATTTGGGGTCTCAGAAAGTGCTTTGTAAAGGATGAGGGTAGACTCAGATATGTCCAACCTTTTGATAGTGTAATATGACATTGTCTACAAAATTCATGCCCAAGAGCCGTGGGAATGAGTAACAAAAGCAACAGCAAAAATCTTTAAGGTTTTAAATAAATTTTTGATTTTGTGTTGGGCCATGTTCATGGCAATTCTGGGCTGCAACCTAGACATGTCTGAAAGTAAATGTGCAAGAGCTTCTTTTTTTTAATGCTTTGAAGAATTATTTTTAATCATTTTTAAAAAATGTTTAATAGCTACATGATTAGAAGAAGCATTTCACTACAGCTTTAACATATTCAGTAACAACCTCCAGAGCAAGAGTACATCTCTTTCGCAAGTGGCTGCAAGTTTTTAGGTTCACAGTTGAACTAATACAGTTATACAATATTGAACTCAGTATAAGCCCTGTAAGACATAAAATTGAATGAGTTTTTAACCTTTAAAAAAGATCTCCATTTCATTTCAGAATATATTATTCCTTGTAGAAAGGCTCATTGTTTTTGCTACTAACATTGAGATGTTGGCATGTTTCTTATTGTGAGTTATATCTAACACCATGGTGCAATCCATTTATCATCATTGGACTAGTATAAAACTGCCTGAGTTAAGTTTGCAGACTTGGGAGTCGGGTACCAATTCTGAAGCCAAAATGACATGTGGCACCCTTCGACAAGTGTGTGTTTTGAAGAAGGAGGGTCCGTCCCTGCTGTGTGATGCTAAGAGGTGGACTTGAGGTCTGTCATTGGTCAGTCTTTTGAATCCATGTTGATGTTCTTAAACTCTTCCAGTGTCTATTTCTGCCCAGGCTCAGAGAGACTGAATCTCTTTATCATTTCCAGTCTTAGAAATCTGAGTCAGAGTTAAAGCTTCATTTCAAACTCCAAACTTCGGCCCTCTACTGTGAAGAAATCACGCCTCATCAGTCTTGCCCTTCTGCTGCAGTTAGGCCCAGCTTTTGTCCTCTCGAGAGCACAGTACCCAGAAAGGCAGTGTTGGGCACCCACTCGTGGTGTGCCTGAGTCCTGACTTTTTCAGACTGGCACCACCTAGTAACAGCCTGCCACATGTTCCCATCCACATGTGCCCAGGCTGGCCCAGGGGAGAAGACCAGCTGGGAATCAGACAGTAGTCTGTGGTTGCCAGGAGCATCTCATGCCCCATCTTATACACCACCCTGGACCAGCCCCTTTGACTGGCTGTGCCGCTGGCTTCCCTTTGGGGCTGCTGGGGAGAGGCTGCCCCTGGAGACAGAGAAGAATGAGAAGGAAAAGTAATTTGGCACTGAGACCGTTTCTAACTTCCTTTATGATGAGATTAAGTTTCATTGGATGACTAAATGAGTATTGGTTCACCTGCCTCTCTCCTTGGTTCCACTGTAACTGACTTGGTTGGTGATAAGAGTTTAGCTCCTGCCCTCTCAGTATCCCAGAATTCCATCTTATCTTCAGTAGGGCATCACCTCTCAGAATATTGCAATGCCTTTCTAGTAGCTAACCGTTTGCCTAGACTTGGTAAAGTGGGGGCATAAGAGAAAATAATCCACAGTCATCCACATCGGTGGGGTCCATGTCTTCAGATTCTACCAACCTGTGGGTGGAAAACATCCAAGAAATGTGTCTGTGCTGAACATGTGCAGACTTTCCCCTGGCCTTCATTCTCTAAACAACACAACAGTTAGGCATATGGCACTCGCATTGTATTACATATATAAATAATCCAGACATGATTTGTAGTATACCAGAGAATCATATGTAAAAATCCATTTTATATGAGGCATCTGAGGATTAGGGTATCCTCTGGAGGTCCTTTAAGGAATCCCTCAGGGATACTGAAGGACAACTGAACCAAAAAGTTTACTAAATTGATTCCAGAATGTTCTACAATGAGATTTGGGAGCATGTATGTATTTTTCCTTTCTTTTTTTTGAATAGGAAATGTGAGGAGCTAATTTGCAAAATGTTATAAAGGTGAGAATGCAAATTAAGTTAAAATAGCACATTGGAGAGGTGAGAGCCTCTGGTACATGTTACCAGTTGCACTTCTGTTTCTGATCACTGACTTGATTTTCATAAAAACAGCTGTAAACAGCCACTTGCGACTTCTGGCTCATGAGACGTTTGTCACTAAACAAAATAATCTGCAACAAAAACAAAACCAACCTCACAAGACAGCACAAAACAAAAGGAGTTGGTTTTTTAGTTTCCATTGGAAAACTAACGCCAGACTAGACTTACAGGCCTGACTGGAAGTATCCAGTTACCACCACAAAGACTCATGTGTCGGAGCCAGCGCTGGGTGACCACTCAGTGAACAGAAAGACGTCTTTCTTTTCAAAAAATAGTGACAGAGAATTCACTTTTCTTTCTCAGCAGGAAATGTATTTATGTAGCTTTTCACTACGATGACATTCAGTGTGTTTTGTGGAGGAAAACAGAAATTCTGTATTTCACCATTTTGTATTTCTGAGGTCAATCTGAGATGTGGTGAATGTATTAAACTGATTCCAGAGAACGATGTCAGGGTAGAAAGGCCCCAAAGGAACTAGACTCAACTCATCTTAAGGAGCCGACACATCTTGGGAAACAACCTTCCCTCTTGTGTCTAATCAGGGGTAGGAAAATCCCAGCTATGCCCAAAGATTACCTTCTTCACCCCCAGTCACCACAGACCAAGATAAGCGTGGAGCAGAGCAGGAGACCGGGAAGAAGAGGACTGGGTTTGCCTCTGAAGGCTGGTGGCCTCTCGCCTGCTTCAGTTCCTGAGGTTGATCATGGGGAAGGGGCTCCAGAATGGATCTGGAGAAATCTGTTTAAGCCTCAACTTTGGTGATTTTTTTTTTTTTTTTTTTAAGATAGGGACGCCTTATATAGCTCTAACTGCCTGGAACTTACTGACTAGACCAGGCTAGCTCACAATTTGCCGTGTTTCTCCTCCCTCAGTGCTGGGATTACAGGTCTGTGCCACAAGGCCAGGCCTAACCTGGGAAAGATTTAAATATTTCAAGGACTGTAAAGTGCATCCAGAATTTGTAAATTGCTAATTTTTTCTATTTTTAAAAAAATTTTTATGTGTATGCGTGTATTGCCTCTGTGTACATAAGTGTACCCTTGTGGTACAATGTCTGTGGAAGACAGAAGAGGCTGTTGGATCCCCTGGAACTGGAGTTATAGACAGTTGTTAGCTACCATGTGGGTGCTTGGATTCAAACCTGGGTCTTCTGCAAGAACAGTCAGCATTCTTAACCACTGAGCCATCTCTCCAGCCCCTATAAATCGCTATTTTAAAGTGACAGGTGAATGTAGCCTTCTGACCGACACCTTCCACAGCAATGCTCCAACCTGATCTATTCTCCAGAGAAGAGATAGAAACCTCCTTACTTTATATTCACATTCAGAACCTGAGGGAACTTGTTACATTATTTAATATCAACCTCAGAAACCTTGGATTCTACACAGAAATTTGTAACACTGCTTTTAATGGCAGTGGTGCTACCCCAACTAGTGAGTCTCCTGATTAAGGTTCCAGGCAAATACAGAATGTCTTGTTGTTTAACCATTGGCCTACCTTACCTGTCAGTGACTCAAAGGGCAAATACAGAAAATTAATACTTTGCCCCTTAACAGTAAAGCAAGCCTGTTCTGGAAAGAATTCTTCCTCCTCCTCCTCTTCCTTGTTCTCTTCTTCCTCCTATTTTTTTTTTAAACAGGGCCTTGCTATAAGCCATGACTGGCTCATACTCACCACAGTCTACTTGCCTCAGGCTCCTGAGTGCTGGGGTTGTAGGCATGTACCATCATGCCCACTAAAAATGTTATCCTTAAACCAAAGGTTTGGGGGCCTTTATTTAGACTTTCTATTTTGTTTGTTTGTGTTGGAAAGCTTTGTTGTGTATTTCATTGTTACTCTTATGGAAAGACTAGGAAAATTCTATTGTTCTCATCCTAGGACATCTGTATCATTGCAACTTGTGACCTTGTAACTGTCACTTTCTCAAGGGACAGTTTGAAACTAGCCTGTGGTGTCACTCTTGGCACTGAGCAGGGAGTAGAAATGCCAGAATGGCCACTAAGCCAGACCCAGACCCAGGGTTTCGGGCAGTGCTTGGTTGCCTTTCATGGAAGCACTCTCAAACTCATCAGTGTTCTCCAAGTCTTGGGGAGTTCTCCAAATACATTATCTCCTTCAATGAGTTTCTGTTTTCAATCCCAGCACTTCTGGGGTGACAGCTTTGACGTGTTGAATGTTCACTTTTTAAACATTGGATCCTCTGTTCCTTGTAAAATTACTCCTTAAACATCCAAAAGGATGAGCTGGGGACACAGCATCGTAGCACAACACTTGCCTAACATGTGCAAGGCCCTGGGTTCTAGCCCCAGCGCCAAAGGTTATCAAATGTGTCAGCGTCTTAGGAAGCGTCAAGCTCAGAGACCACTGTATAGTATTTAAATATGCCTTTCCACCTTTTTCTAAATGCGAATGTACTTTTTCAGCTAAACCTAGGTGTCTGGCTTAGCCTGTTTAAGGCAACTTTTGTATCATCTCATGTGACTTTGATGGCTGAACTTGCAGGGTGAAACCTCTTGAGGCTGTTGGCTCTAGTGAGTGGATCCCTAACTCAGGTAGGCAGGTGAACCTGGGGCTGCAATGTGTATTTGCAGCCAGTGTCTTAAGCCTCAGCTGTTAGCAGTCGCGGCTCGAGTCACTGCCTCCTCTGTTTTGCAAAAGTCCTGTAACTCTTTCATACTTGTATGCTGTCTGTTGAAGCCTCATCCTAAAGAAACTCAGCTCTGTCTTCCTGCACACTGGACCTTCATCGCACTAAGACAACTTGAAAGGAAGGGCTGAATTGCCTTCCTGT
>NW_008337322.1:5502620-5537093 GCF_000622305.1 Nannospalax galili | reverse complement strand
CCCCCCCCCCCCCCCGTGGTTCTCTGTTCCCCTACCACAAGAGGATAACTTCTGACTCATTCTCATCTACCATGGCTATTCATACCCCTCACCTTCTCCCTGTTTGTTCTTGGCCAATTGCAAAACACAAACAAAACCCTACATGGTATGTAAACGTAAACCCATTGCATGTCTCCAGAAACCATCTTCCCTCTGGGGGCTTGTTACAGGATCACAGAAGGAGCTCTGATCCAAGAGCTCATCATCATAGACTGTGGAACTTCAGAAGAGCCTAGAGCCTTTTCAGGGTCGCTCCCTCACTCCTGAAAGAAGCAAGTTCCCCTTTTCCCTTGAATACTTCTGGACATAGTTGGGAAAATGGCCTGTTCCAACACAGCCCTGCAACTGTTTCCCCCAGTGCCTCACTTCTACCCTTTTGCAGATCTGCCCTAGAGACAGTTGGTCCTGTTTTCATGTCTAGCCACCCCCTAGTTGAGCGCTGCATGCCTGGAGCCTGGGCCACAGGGACATCAGTGCAGCATTCCTTCCACCCTCACCACTCCTGGGGTTTGTTGAGGAAGAGGGCAGAGGTTGGCTGCCTTTAACGTTTTACCGAAGAACTGAGACAGAAACCCTACTTCTCGTTGCCTAGAGCTGACCAGTGGTGTTTGGACCTCCTGGCCCTCCACACTGTGATCTTTTGGTTAGTCTCTCTAAAAATATTCTTACTTGAGGATGAAGTATCTAAAAGTCACTCAGTAGGATGACAGAGAGGCAAGAAATATATACAGAAAGATATGTAGTTCGCTCGTTCGTTCATGTTAGTACTCAGTGCCTGTGTATAATCTCAGCACTCTGGAGGCTTAGGGAGAAAGATTACAATCTTGAACCCAGTCTGGGCTACAAAGTGAGATTAAGGCAAGCTGAGACTATATAGCAAGATCCTGCCTCTGAAAGCAAATGAGACCAAAACACAATGTACAGCATGGTGGAGACTGTTGGAGAACTGAGGTTCACATCTCAGCTTCTGCCTGTGCTCAGGCTTTGATGTCATGGACCGCTGATGTCTTGAGATGGCTGTCAGCAGAGACATACCATACTACAGTCAGAAAGGAGGTCTCCTGGGGTGTGGTGTTCCCCTCATCACCCGGGTCAGCCTTGGCCTTTCCCACCCGTGCCTCTGTCCCTGCTTTCTCTTTGTCCTTGTCCTCAAAAGAAGACATCAGTGGATCCACATACGGTCTTGATGGTCCCTGCCTGTGTTGATTTGTTTGGCTTGGTCACAACCAGTTTGACCTGGTTACATGTTAGCAGTCTTTTCAAGCTAGATGTTGGTTCACTGATTTTGGTGAGTTGGAATGGCCTAGATCAGCATTTTACTCTGAGCCATCATCCCATCGATCTTGGGACCTGAACTACATATTCTATCACTGTTATAATAAACCTCTGGAGCTGGAGCAGGAGAGATGGCTTGGCAGTTAAGAGCACTGGCTGCTCTTGCAGAGGACCCAAGTTTGGTTCCCAGAACCCACATGGAGGCTAACAACTGTCTGTAACTCCAGTTCCAGGGGATATGACACCCTCTTCTGACCTCCATGGGCATTGCATGACACAGCTGTACTTACGTACATGCAGGTGATACACTCATACACATAAAATAAAAATAATAAGGAATGGCACTTAAAACATCTCTTTGCTGAATCCTGAGGTTGACTGATTCCATCCCAGAGGTTCCTTTAGCTCTTTCCTTTGCAGCATGGCTAGAAATGCATTTATACATATTTATTTATGGACATTCATACACATATCATGCACACACATACATGTGTGTGTGTGTGTGTAAAGAAAAGGACAAATTATGAGGGTTAGGGGGACATGAGGAGTTGGAGGGGAATTGGAGGGGGATGATACACATACAGTACTCATGTATGAAATTCTTGGGAAAAAACCTCTCGCTGCCTCAGCTTGCTCAGTGGCCCACCTCACTGTTGAATGAGGACTGTGTACATTGAACTCGGCTGCAAGACGAGACGAAGGTCCTCCCAGGTACAGGGCCTCCATGCAGGCTGTGCGGGTTGTTCCTTACATTTGCTGTGGCTACTTGGGAAGAATGATGTCAGCATCAGAGGGCGCCTCTCCTGAAAGCCAACTGTGGGCAGCTGTTCGCACTTGGGCTGCTTCCTCCCAGAGGCCCATCTTGTTCTTTGTGGTAGCTGGGTCTGTGCAGGCCTCTCTCTAGGCTCCTAGACAGACAAGGACAGTATGGAAGAAGGGCTAAGGACTAGAGTTTCCAGGAGAATGCTTGCTGCCTTTCCTTATACTTGCAGTCTGTTTGCAGCAGCACCTCCAGTCTCCATGAAATATTCTAGGCAGGAAGGAGGGGACCAGCAGAGGCTTACAGGGTTTATTCCTTTTTGGTCCAGAAAACAAAGGCCAGAACGGAGTCACAACGGCAGCATTGGGTCTAGAGGGTCTGGGGAGGCAATTTTCTTGGCTGCTGACACATTGGTAGCCTAAGGAAAAAACCCAGGGTCCTAGTGGTGATCAAGGACTGGGGCGTGAATTGTGAGCAGTACCCTTGGAGCCCATAGGAGCCAAACCTGAGCACCCCAATATCAGCATCTCAGGTTATGAATTCTCTCTTCATTGTTTGTGGAACATTTTGTCAAACCTCTCTCCTTAATATTAACCATGTATCATGCTATTTGAAATTAGATTGCAAAGCTAAACTGAGAATTTCCAGGGCCTCCTGGAAAATTTGATTATATATAGAGAACACAAAGTCTGCCCTGCAGAGCTGGGGTCTGTGTGTGCTATGCAGTGCAGGGGGCCACCATTCAAAACTGGTGACCACACCCACAGGGATTGCCACGCCTGCCACCAGTACCCCCCAGACATGCTCAGCTGGGATGCTCTCAGATGTTTTCTTCATGAAGAATTTTTAGTGTATTCCTAAGCACATATTGAAGGACCTAAAATAGAAGTGTAACAATTAAGTTGAGAGGGCCCAGGAGGATCTGGAGGACTGTAGTCTGTTTCTCCTTGGTAGCTCAGGGCACTGGTGATGGCCCTGGCCAGTTTCTCCAGATGGCTCAGCTTCTCCTCAGCTCAATCAGCTTCTGTGGTTCAAAGGAGCAGCTCAACAGGTACCTGTCTGCTGGGCTTAGTCAGAGCTCCTCCACCACACATCCTCCAGAACGGTCCTCATCCAGCCTCATCCCTGGTGGTTCATTCTGAGAAGAGCTGTGGCTTTCTCCTGACCCTCTTCTCTGGCCCCATGCAGGATCCCAGGGACTTTTGAGGGCACAGTGTGGTTCTGTTCTTGCGGACCTGGCCTGTTCATGTACCAGCTGCCATGCACAGTGAGCACGCCCCATCACCAGGCTGCGTTTTCCTTCAGAACCACCCTGCCTTCATCTTTGCACTCTGTTTCCCTGATTCATAGCAGTCATCCTCCCAGATGTGCTTTCTCCAGGGGGATCCTGAGCAGGGGCAGGTTCTTGCTGAGCAGGTCTCCTCCCACTTCCCCACTTTACCACCAATATATAGCTTCCTGATAGGTGATGGGGAAAAGAGGATACAGCTTGTGTCACAGCTCTCAAAGTGATGGCATTGGCTTAGTACCTCATATTCTGTGTCTGTGAGGGAACCCATAATAAAATACTATACACTTGGCTGCTTAAACAGATTTTATTTCTTGACGTTCTGAGGCTGTGAGGTTGAAGATGAAGATGCTAGCCAGACTGGTACCTGATGAGGGCTCTTCCAGGCTCTCAGACGGCCCCCTTCTTGCTGGGTGGTAGATTGCAAGCTCTCTTCTTATAAGAACATTAATCCCATCCTGGTGACTCCACTCTGAGACCTCACCTAAGCCCAGTCACCTCCAAAGGCCTGGGCTGTGCTACTAGATGCTGTCTCTTTGAGATGTAGGGTGTTGACATGTAAATTCGGGGAGGGGTACAAACATTTAGCTTGTATCACGTACAAACTGAGTTCTGGGACATGTGCACAGTGAGGGAAGCTCTGCGGCATCGCTGGGAACCCAAGGGCTGATAAGCCAGCTGCTCTGCGTGTCCTGACCAGCCTGTATTACCAGCCTGTATATCTAGTGCTCTGGGTACACACTGTACGCAGGGCCAACCGAGACACATTCTAACACCTCACAGTCCTCAGAAAAGCAACTCTGAAAAGTTTTTGCTTCTATGGAAAAAAACAGGCTTTGTTCTTGCAAAATATCACATTTTTCCCAATTGAAGGAAAATCAGTTTTATTTTGTAATGTGTCTGACTTCTGAAGTTACACTGCCGACCCAAGCTTGGCGGCTTCTCAGAGCCTGAGCCTTGATCCTGCTCTGAGCGGTGGCCAGTTCTTCCCTGAGCTGAATTGGGGCCATTTGTTTTCATTTCTAAATAAGGAGTGTGTCTGCTTTCAGTAAGGACATACAGAATGGACCTAGGGTGATGAACTAATCTCTGATTTTCCTTGTTTTATCACCAAGAAAACTGCTGCCGATGGAAAGAGGCAGGAGATCATCGTTCTGGATTCGAAGAGGAGCAACGCCATCAACATTGGCCTGACTGTACTGCCCCCTCCAAGAACAATTAAGATAGCTATTCTGAACTTTGATGAATATGCCTTAAACAAAGAAGGAATTGAGGTAAAGCAAGTTCTATTAACTGTTGTTAGCCTTCTAAAATATATCACCTATGTAAAATGTACATCATATAATTGTACCAAATATAACTTTGGGTGGATTGCAATTTTCTTAACTGGACTCTGATGCTAACGATTCTTACATGTATATTCTGAGGCTGGGGAGGCCAGCCTTACTTTGCCTGTGAAGTTCAGAGATTTTAGTTCTCTGGGTTCATTTGTGGACCTCTCTCTGATCATACTTTACCTACCTCAGAATGGTAAAAGACCATCACAACTTCCTTCCAAGGATGCTTGGGTTTTCTCTTGTGTCATTCCATACTAAGTATGTTTAGGAACATTTGAAAACTGTTTCACTCTTATGAGGAAGTATAACGTGGGGCAGGGGATGTGGTTCCATTGCTAGAGTGCTCACTGAGCAGGCACGAAACCCTGGGTGTGGTTCCCCAGCACTATATAAATTGGGTGTGGTGTCACTAGCCTGTAGTCTAGTACTTGGAAAGTGGAGGCAGGAGGATCAGAAGTTCAAGGTCATCTTTAGCTACATAGGGAGTCTGAGGCCAGCCTGAGCTTTATGAGTCGCAGTGTCAAAAAGATAATTAATAGGTATGTTTGGTTGGACCATCAGGTGAACAAAGCCAGCTGAGGCTGTACTGTATGTTGCTCTATCCAAAGTGCAAAAAGGTTGGGTGGTATGGCTACGACCGTGTGGTAGACAGCCCAGAGGAGCTCTGGTACACCCACAGGAGTTCCTGTCCTTTGACCTAGTTATGCTCCTTTCTCTGGGTACTGCTGTCAGATTGGAGTAGGTGAAAACCCTTATTCTAATGATGGAGAAAGAGTGGAGCTACTGGAGAGTTTACGGTTTCCTACCAAGGGGTGATACAGCCTGATGGACAACTAAGTATGAATGGCAGTCTGGGGACACTGCTTTGTGACATTAGGTGACCTATCCTTCTATTGGCAAGGAACTCCACAGTCCTTTAGAACCTTCTACATTTGGGGTTTACCCATACACAGTACTGCTTGGAAAACTTGGCTATGGGTGGAGCTAGTGAAGCGTGCCTGGAGAAGGAATGCACGCTTTGGCAGAAAAGGCCACAGTGCTAGACTCGCCCACAGCCCCAGTACAGGAGAGAGCAGTGAGCACATGGTACCTGCAGGACTTGGAGCCCAGCAGGTCAGGTGTGCCTCTGTGCTTTGGGAAGAAGAGGCCGTAACATGAAAAGCCATTCACTGAGATAGGTATTTGATTGAAGATCAGTGTCCCTGCCAAGTTCAAGTCTGTTTATTTGGAAAGACAGTTCTGTAGGTATCAAGTTAAGATGAGGGTTAAAGTGGGCCGTGCATCATGTGACTGGTATTTTTAGGAAGGAAGGGACATTTGGGTGTAGACACAGAGGAGAATGCCACTGGAAGTCAGAAAACACACAGGGAGGTCCACAAAATGCAACACCATGTATTAGGGCGATGTGTTGACAAGCCAAGGACTGTGGCAAGCATCAGAGTGAAGAAGAGGCAAGGAGACCACTCCCCTCCAGCCTTCAAAGAGAGAGGATGGTCCTGCTGCAGCCTTGACCGTGGTCTTCCGGAACCGTGAGAGCATCAGCTTACATTGTTTGAAGCCACTTTGTTTGTACAGCATTGTTACAATGGCAGCAACAAGGCAAGTAACTAGTACACCTCCCCTCTGTACACTAGATGCCGGTGCACCTGCCCTCCCCTTCACCAACCCAGAGCCAAGTATGTCTCCCCTAGTCGGGCTTTCTCTGTACCCAGGGACTGCCATATCTCTCGGTGACTCTCAGGCACAGCAGTGAAGACTGTAGAAATAGCTCTCGGAGAATATGGAATGCAGGACACTCTGCCATCCTTTCTCCCTGACCATTCATCCCAGTCACATAAGGAACATGGAGGAGCTGCCTCCATGTGCTGTGGAGTACCTAGAGCCTGTTCTGGAGTTTTGGTCTCCAAGAGTTAAACTGAGACTGAGAAGAGCCAGCAGTTGTCAACTTCGAGATCTATGCTAATAAAATTTCCAGCTAATGCCCAGAGGGCCTTCATCCAGGCTGTCTGCTTCCTGGAGGCTCGTGCTGTGCTGCGCACCATGGCCTGAGAGGGCCATTGGAAAGCTCTGTGTACCTAAACACAATTAGGATGTATTAAATGACATCCTGTGGTGTTGCCTAGGAACCCGTGGTATGTATCTGGATTTGTCATACAAACCTGAGTAATTAGCCCCATTAAGGAAGTGGTTTTAGAAAATTATTTTAGGATCATCTCTAGGGAGCATAAATATTTCTCTCAGTGAAATGCCACCAAATGATCACAAATGGGAGTGCAAAGATGTTTCCTTTTTTCTCATTTACTTTTCTGGGCTTTAGAATGTGGCCTACTTAGAAGGTGCCACAATCCAGTGGTCCCATATGACGTTCAACTTGACTCAACCTGAGAGTTTGGCTCTCAGGCCCATCATCCTAGAAACAGAAATTTCCATTAATCATATGTACAAAGCCATAGCATCTAAGGTCTTTGTGTTGCCCAAGGCCTGTCCTCCGCTGCCCATGTAAGTGCTGGACACAGATGAGCCTGCCCACAGGGCAGCACAGCTGGCTCAGGGAACTAGAATGCTCTGAAGATGGGCACAGCCAGCTGTGCACAGTGTTTGCATCCTCAGTTGAATCTCCATGAAGGATGGCGCTCATGCTGGGGAATAAGGGACAGCCCGAGCCTCTAGCTCTGCGGGGCCGCTCCCACGTCACCTAGCAAGTCACTTCATCTGTCCTGAATGCAGTAATCTCTGCCCCAGTGTGCCTCAGGGAGTTGTCCTAAGACTTCAAAGTCTTCAAGGGGTTTGTTTACAAGTCCCTGAGTGAGATTAAGTGCATAGGTAGAATGTCATTTTCTCAGAATGTCTGCACTGTTTACAACCCAGCCCCACCCAGCCTCCAATTCTCCTACTGCCTCCAAAATGCTTGTAGCAGATTCTTCTCCATAGCTGTGGCTAGGGCTCTGTCAAGATCACCAGGCAAATTAATTATTTGTTATTGTCACATATGCAGGCAAATGAAATGACCAAACTCAATGTAATATTTAGGTCCAATATAAAGCATGTATTTGCATTTTTCTCAAATATGCCTTTCTGCTACCAAAGCAAGTATATTTATTGCAACAATAAAGGGATACTGTCTGGAAGAAAATGGAAAATGTTCAGGTTATTACCTTTTGATCTTGATAGACTTTTTTTTCCCTACAAAAAAAAAATAGTGATTCGTGGAATCATGTTGTGGCAGAAGGCTAGCTTTAACCCTGCCTCGTATTCATCTATTATTATTCTTTGCTTATGGAAGAAAGGAGCACCAGCTCACAGGAGGCGGCTCTGATCTGCTGTCCCACTGTCCTACAGTTCTGTTTATTGTCAGTGATGCGTAAAGAAAGAATCACCAGCTCACAGGAGGCGGCTCTGATCTGCTGTCCCACTGTCCTACAGTTCAGTGATGCGTAAAGAAAGAAGAAAATGGATGGGCAGATGGTAACCCCATACGTCTTCAGTAGTGAACGAGTGGTTTAGAGAAGTGAAGAGCAAGGCAGAATGATTGTTTTCTCAAAGAACAAAGGAACAAAATTTACAGGAACATCCTTCCTTCCTAAAGGCCATAAAAGGTGTTAGCAAGTTTTTGTTTGGGAATTCTTGCCATACCTAAAACAATTTTAACTTTACAAAAATTAAAGCACAAGTTTTTATTAGGTTTTTATTTTGGTAACTAGTTGAGTTCAAGTCAGAGATGTTTTTAAAGACAAGTGTTGACTTGAATTGTTTTGTCTTTTAATACCATCTGTATGAGCAGTAGACTTAGAGCCTTTTAGCTAAATATATCTGCCGATGCTCAAATTCTGTCCACATAGCCTCAGGGAGAAACAAGGGTTAAGAGCAAGTTGGACAATGTATCCAAGGGCTTCATCAGGTTTCACCTGCAGCCTTACTCTGCAACTCAGAATGTATGTTGTATAGCTGGCTTCTGAAAACTGGTGCTCCCTGCCTGTACCACTCATCACACCCGGGGCTGCTCCTACCCAGATCATCCTAATACACCACTGCATGAATTTGTACACATTTGGTAGCCGTTTAATTTTCTAGTTGCTCACATTTTCTCTGGGTGCCAATACAATATAAAGTTGACTTTTTTGGTATACAGGTCTGGAGTTTTAAAACATGTATAAATTCATGCAGTGATCACTGTAATCAGGATGTAAACAGCCCCATCTCCCAGGATGCTCTTCTAGTGCCCTTCTGGAGTCACTGGAAGGCACAGATGCACTTTCTATCCCTGTGGCTTTGTCTTTTTGAGACTGTTACATGGAATCATGGTGTAGAGCCTTTGGAGAGAGATTTCAGTCTCAGGATAGATTCATCAATCTTATATGGTCTATGGCTTCTTCCTGCTATCACAGAGGATCATTCCATTCTAGGCATGTACACAATTTGTCTGTTTATCCGTAAAATATTTAACTTGACCCAGATTTTGACAGTTATGAACAAAGCAATTATAAAAGTTAAAATAGTTTTAAAATATTTATTGTTTTATTTGTATGGGTATATTGCCTGCATGTATGTAAGTGCACCCATGTCGTGCAATGCCCGCAGAGTTCAGAAGAGGATGTTGGATCCCCTGGAACTGGAATTACAAATTACAGACAGTTGCTAGCCACCATGTGGGTGCTGGGAATCAAAGTTAGTGCCTTTGCAAGAGCAGCCAGTGCTCTTAACCTCTAAGCCATCTTTCCAGCCCCCAAAGTTATAAAAGTGTTGTGAGAACGTAAGTTTCCTTTTCTAGAGTGCATACCCTGGAATGAAATGAAAGGTCAGAGGTCAGTCTCTGTGCTGATAAATTACAGCTGATGTTTTCAGTCTCTTAACAATGACAAACTTTAACTAGATGTTACTTACTTTCTGTAGTTAAGTTGTAGTTCCTATTTTGGGGGATCATGTCTAAGAATTTTTTGTCTAGCATGGGTCCCAAAGATTTCCTCTGAAGTTTCCTTCTAAAACCTTTATGGTATTTCATTTTCCTTTTAAATCCCATGGTTCATTTTGAGTTTCTTTACATATAAAAGGAACTTAAGCTGCATTTCATTTTAAAAAATATGGAATCCCATTGTTTCAACACCATTTTTTGACGTTCTGTCCTTTCTCTGTTGAACAGTCTTTCATTTATCATTTTATCACATTTTATAACACATTATATCACATTTTATAACATTTTATGGGCCGGTGCTCTGTCTCTGTGCTGTTCTATGTTGTTCTGGCCCACTGATCTGTCTTTTTACCAGTACTGCAGGGTCCTAATCTTGCTAACTCTGTAGTTAAGTCAGTCGGTGTGGTACCTCCACGGTCACCTTTGTCCAAGGTCATTGTGGTTGTTCCAGTTCTGTACAGCCTTCAGAATCAGCTTGTCTCTATACAGAATCTCTCTGGTCTTTTCGATGGATCTGAGTTAAATCTATAGATCAGGGTTAAAAGCGCTGGCTACTCTTGTGGAGGACCCGGCTTCCGTTCTCAGAACCCACATGGCAGCTGACAATCATCTTTGACTCTAGTTCCAGGGGATCTGACACCCTCTTCTGATCTCTGCAGGCACTATACAACACAGGTGCACTTAGACACATGCAGGCAATATACATAAAATAAAAATAATAAATATATTTTAAATCTATGGATCAGTCTGGAGAGAGAGGATTATTATTATTATTATTATTTTGGTCTTTTTGAGACAGGGTCTCCCTGTAGCCCTAGGTGGCTTGGATTCGCTATGGAGACCAGGCTAGCCTCAAGCTCACAGAGATCTGCCTGCCTCTGCCTCCTGAGTGTTGGTATTAAAGGCGTGTACTACCACTCCCAGCCAATGATCATCTTTTTAATGTATATTACATTGAATTGTTTTGCATTTCATACAAAACATCTTAGCCATATTTAGACCCCCTTCCCCATTTGTGCACTCCCATAGCCTGCCCCCCACCAGATTTCATGCATTTTTCATATATGTTAAGGCCTATTGAGTCAAGATAGTGTACCTAGACATCCCTCAGTGCAAGTTCATCCACTGAGGTCTAGTCATCCTATCTAGAGTCTCTCCCTTAAAGAAGACCAACTCTCCCTCACCCAGCAGTAATCAGCTACCAATAGTTCTTCTGCAAAGATTGGGGCCTGCTGTCCATTTCCACAGTTCTATGCTGGGTTTTTGTCTGATGAGTTGGCATGGGTCTTGTATATGCTGACACCTTTGCTGTAGGTTCCTATGAGCAGGGTCCCAGGAGTCTGAAAGACTCAGTTTCCATATGGCCATGCACCTCCTCCTCTGGCTCTTACAATCTTTCCACCTCCTCTTCCTCAAATGGTTCCTGAGCCCTGGGTTAGTAAAGTTTAATATAGGAGTCCTGTCCAGGGACCCACACTCTGCAGAATCCATGAACACGGTATGCCCCTCTATTGATTAGATCTTTGATTGCTTTCGTTAGCATTTTCTAATTTCAAGCAAACATATCCTATATATTATTTATCAAATTTTTCACTTATATATTTGATCATGAATATACTTTAAAATTTACTTATTAACAATGTGTAAAAATAGGTTTTTCTGCATTTGGTTTTCTACATCATGAAACATTGTTAAACTCACTTTTTTGTATTAGAAACTTTATGTTTTTTATAATTCTTTATCTAGGCTATCATGACCTCTTTGAATACAGACAATTTTACCCTTTCTTGTCCTGTCTGTATGTTTTTAATGTTGCGTGTGTGGGGGGCGATTTCCATACAGTGTCACATAGGAATGATAAAGGTAGACAGACTTTTTCTCTTTCAAAAACAATGTGAGTCCCAAAGCATTTGAACCTGTAAGAATCATAATCATTGTGACAGCTTTTGCCCTCTCTATTTTCCACAGTTGGTTGTTACAAGAGATAAACAGAAGTAGAAAAATATACTATTTTCAATATTGAACAGGTGTTGCCTTTTTTTTAAAGAACACTATCATTTTTTTTCTCATTGAGACTTGAGTTGAACCTACTGAAAGTATTATTCCATGTGAGTTTACAGCAACTTAAATTAGCATTTTTGACACTGTTAAGTTAGTTCATGAAAGGTGCTACAAATCTCGACCTGCTCTTAATGTGCGTCACTGTGTTTCCTCAGGAACAAGACGCTGTTCTCAGTAGTACACTGTGCACTGTTTTCTCTTTTCACGCCCTTTCTTGCCTGGAATGCCCTTCAGGTGCAAACCTAGAAAGTTTGGGGCAAGATGCTTAAAGTATAATCGGTAATATTAATATTACACCTGCATATTATAAAAACTAGAGCATCTCAACTCACTGATCAGAAAATTATAACAGGAAATTTAAAACATCAAAGGGGCTGAGTCCATTGCTAACAAAGAATGATGACATCATCCTATTTTTTCTAGAAAATTCTGACCATGATTCCTACTGAAGAGGAGAAACAGAAGATTCAGGAAGCCCAGCTGGCCAACCCTGAGGTGCCCTTGGGCAGTGCAGAGCAGTTCCTACTCACGCTCTCCTCCATCAGTGAACTTTCAGCCCGGCTCCACCTGTGGGCGTTCAAGATGGATTATGAAACCACAGAAAAGGTGAGCACTTCATAGGAGAATCCTGTTCCAGTGTTGAGAAGTCCAGTGCTAAAGCCTCATTCTTGGGTGAGCTGACGATGATTGTGTCACAGCTAACACCGAATGATTCTAATTGTGTCTATACTAGTGATGAGCAACTTGCAACAACCTCAGACACCTGACTATGGACACCATGTAAATGATCTTTAGAAAAGCATTTTTTTCAGACTCTGTATTTTCTTTGTAGAAAATTTGGAAAATACAGAAAAACACAATATAGAAAACTTGTTTCATCCCTCCACCTGATGATAACCTACACTGCTGATCATGGTAGTTAGCAGTTCCATGGGCACCTTTGGGAGAATATTATTTTTGCTATACTTTTCCCATGGCTGTGATCAAATATCTAACAGAAGCAACTTAGGGGAGGAGAGTTTATTTTGGCTCAGGAGTTCAGAAGATACAGTCTTTGATGGAGAGAAAGGCATGCCCGTGGGTGGGACAGCACCTTCCTCCAGCAGCTGGAGGAAGCAGACAGAAAACAGAAGTAGGTGAGAGCTAGAGCTGGGCTTTACCCTCACGGCCAGCCTCTAGTGGCCTTCATCTCCAGCTAGGCCCTATGTCTTAAAGGTTCTACAATCTCCTGAAATAGCACCACCAGCAGGAGTGTTCAGGCTCACTAGTTTGAACACTAGGACATCTTAGATCCAAACTATAACAAATATCTTTAGTAGAAACTTGATGAGGAAGCAGATTGAAAATGGTTAAGAAGGAACTTGAAGAAAAGAGCCCCTAGGCTGAGGAGATGGCTCACTGGGTAAAGCACTTGCTGTATATGAGAACCTGAATTCAAATCCTCAGAACCCACAAAAAGCCAGACACAGCAGCAAGTGTCAGTGTTCTTAGTGCTCCAAAGGGGAGGAGGGAGGTGGGAAGGAGAATCCTCGGACACTCTCGGGCCAGCTAGCTTGGGGTTACACAGGTATGAACAACAGAGACCATGGCTCAAACTAGGTAGAAGATGACCAACACCAGAGGCTGTCTTCCAATGAGAGAGAGAGAGAGAGAGAGAGAGAGAGAGAGAGAGGAGAGAGGAGAGAGGAGAGAGAGAGAGGGGAGACCTTGGTGGAAAGATGCTAGAGTCTCCCCTTGAGTAGGAAGTGGAAGATGTGGGCATCCTCCTTGCGCTGGGGTCTGTTGTGTCACTTCCCTAGGGAGCTGTGAATAAACATCAATCTACCCCAGACAGAGCACCAGTGACAGAGCAAAGAAAGGATTCCACCCAAGCCTAGCTTAGTGGACCAGTGAGGTTATGTCCATGAGTGTGGGTCAGGGCCTACTTACAAGAACATGGACAGCTCAGACGCAGCTGCATCCCCATCAGGCACCCACACTCAGCTGTGGGAGATGTCTTCTCCAGTGGTTGTTACTCTACTAACTTTGGGGAGGGGGGGTCTTGTGACTCTTTGTGTTTCAGGAACTTCCTGAGACTTTTCGATTCTATTTGTTTCCTAAGTCTTCAGAGCCTCCCCTGGGAGGAAATGTCTAGATTCACAGGAGGCAGCTACTAGCAGTAGCTGCACAGCAGGGCAGTGAGAATGGCTTTGCACACTGAATCGGAGCCAGCAGAGGCCAAGCCTGAAGTCCAGATGGAGAGGCTGTGCTTCTCCATCTTTTGGCAGAGGCATTAACAAGGTCTTATACCGAGGACAGGTGGGTGACATTGAGTTTGGGAAGCTCAAGGGAAAATTACAGGTTGAGCATCTCTAATACAAAAATCTGAAACCTAAATGCACCAAAATCCAAAACTTTTTGAGAACTAAAATGATGCCACAGGAGAAGATTGTACACCTGACCTCATGTGACAGGTTACAATCAACAGTACCCTGAAAACATTGTATATAATTACCTTCAGCCTGTGGGTAAAAAGGTGTATTGTGAAGCCTAAGTGAATTTCATCTTTATTCTTGGATCCTATCTCCCAAGATATCTTACTCTGGATATGAAAGAATTTCAAAATATAAGAACATTAAAGCTATATTAGTCATGAAACACTTCTGAGCCCTAAGCATTTTGAAGATGGGGTCTCCAACCTGCACTGTAGCTGAATTCACATGGAATCAAGCTGGAATGAAGGTTGCTAGGAATGGGGCTAAGGTGCCTGGTGTAACTCAGATGCAAAAACATGAGATGATGTTGTGGAGAACAGCTTGGCAGCTTGGCCAGCTGTGGCTGGGGGACTCAGGGCAAGGCTGCTGCAGAAAATGAAGCTGAGCCTCCTGATCTGGGGACCCAGGCAAGTGAAGGGCCTCGTAGGGATGTGGGGTTGGAAGAGGGCAGTGGAGGTCGAGGCCATTGAGGCTGCAGGGCAGGCTAGAAGTCTGAGAGACTGGGAGTAACAAGTACTGTGACCAAAGTTTTTTTTTTTCTGGTCTTTTTTTTTTTTGGAGACAGGTTCTCTCTATAGCCCCAGCTGGCCTGGAACTCACAGAAATCTGCCTTGCCTCTGCCTCCCAAGTGCTGGGACTACAGGTGTGCACCACCATACCCAGCTTGTTGTTGTTGTTGTTGTTTGTTTGTTTTGTTGTTTGGTGAGTGTTGTTGTTATTTTACTTTTAACTCAATTGGGTGGTTCTTGAGTATGACTTTTGTAGATGACAATACCATTTCTCAGCGTCAAAAGATTAGGCATGCCTGTGTGTATAATGCAGGCTTAGAGGTGGCCAGTACGCAGTGCCTAGAGGAGCCTGAAGTTGTCCAGGGATGATGAGACAGTCGGCATAGTCATTTGTCTGCAGGAAGTAAGATTGTCTCAGAAGTCAGCCATAGCTGGGAGGAGAGCAGGGGTGGGAATGACCTGAGGGTCTTGCTTGAGATTGGAAAGGACCAGGGAAGACTGAGGACCACTTGTCACCGCAGCACAAGCTCCACGGGGCCTTCACTGCAGTGTCTGAGGAGTAGACTCTTGCTGCTGTCTTTCAGTACTGTTTCATACCTAGAACCAAATGCCTATCACACAAAGCTTGTCCTGTGCTAGGAAGAACTCTTTTGGGTATTACTTTATACTATCCAAAAATGGAAAGGACGGAAGAAAATCAAAATGTCTGTTCTTTGTCATCTTCTGTTTTTGCTTTTTACCTGAAAGGAAGTGGCAGAACCACTTTTGGACCTGAAGGAAGGGATAGAGCAGTTGGAGAACAATAAGACCTTGGGCTTCATCCTGTCCACTCTCCTTGCCATTGGGAACTTTCTAAATGGAACTGATGTAAGTCTTCCCTTCCCTCACCTGCCTCCCTTGTCACAAAAATCTCTGCCATCATTTACTGATGGATCTGTACCTTTAGTTCCCTAAGGAACAATGCAGCAAACATTTATATCTTCTTGCTGAAAAATCTAGAAGGATTTCTGTCCTTGAAATGCCAGCGCCCATTCATTTGAATGTGAACTTTCCTGTAAGTAAGAAATATTGGAAAAATAAATACATATCCTTACAAAATGTGGCTATTCTAAAAAATTGATGCTGGGGAATTTTCATCCAGCCCCCCGCCAACCTTGAGCTGTCACTCAAATATTTATGCTTACACACATTCTGATATTGTTTTTTAAAAGTCTAATTATTTGTTTGGGGGGTGGTTTGTGCATATGAGTGCAGGTACCCATGGAAGCCAGAGGCTTCAGATCCCCTGGAGCTGGAGTTACAGGAGATTATAAGCTGCCCTATATAGGTTCTGGGAACCAAACTTGGGTTCTTTGGAAAACCAGTGCTTGGTCTTAACTATCGCTCTAGCTCTGTTAGTCTTTTTTTAAAGCAAACTTTGTGCTGGATGCTGTTGGCCTGACACTGGTCAGAAAGTAGACATGTACAGGGGTCAGAGGCAAAAGAAGTTGTTGATACAGAGGTGTTAGAGACCCAGCCCCATGGCCCCTTGATTGAAGAGTGACCCCTGAGAGATAGCTCAGGGCGGAGTGGGTATGACTGCTCCAGTCTGAGGAGGAGAGGGGGAAGCAGCCTGTGGCCCACTGGTCTTGGCAAGGCTAAGAACTGGATTACTGCAACAGGGCACTGAGTCCAGCCATCTGTGCTGTTCAAAGAGCCAACATAATACTTGTGATTCTCCTGTCTTTTATTCAATTGTCACCAAACAGGCCAAAGCGTTTGAGTTAAGCTACCTCGAGAAGGTTCCAGAAGTCAAAGACACAGTACATAAGCAGTCGCTTCTCCACCACGTGTGCACTATGGTGGTGGAAAACTTCCCAGACAGCTCGGATCTGTACTCGGAGATTGGGGCCATCACCAGGTCAGCCAAGGTACGTCCGTGGACTGGGAGGAGTCCGCCCCTCAGCCTTCGCAGGACTTGTGGTCAGATCCTCTGTGCTGTCTCGGAGGCATACAGTCTGTTAGTAAGCTCTGGAGTTCATGATTGGATTCATTTTGTGCCATTTCTAATGAACTTTTAAGATCTTTTTCCTATCTCTGGTTCTTGGTCAGATTCTTTCCTACTGAGATATGTAAGGCAAGCCTGCCATGCAATCCTCACTCCCATGTCCACTACTGAGAATGTTTCTCTCCAGCCTGGATTCTCCCCAGTGTTACAAATCTTCAGGCTGTTTTAGGTGGGCAAGCATGTCAGAAAGATGCAATCTGGCTCCTCCTGAGATGCCCATAGAACCCACAGTGAGGCCCAGAGCCAGGAACCCAAGTATGCTTGGACCCACAGCCTGGGGATTGGCTGTTCAAATGATCTTATACACGAGGAACTTTTTTATAGGGCTATAAATGGAACATGGCTTTGGGCCCTCAGCTGCAGGCTCTTAAAGTGAGTGCGGAGTTAATACTTTCATGAGCATATGGTTCATTAAGAAAGAGACCACTGCAGTATGTGGACACCCAGCCGTCTACAGAGTAGGAAGATCACTGAGTTAGAACAACACCCAGGGGAATCCCAGACACGACGGAATTGGGAGGAATGAAGGCTTCAGAATGGCTGCTTGACGGGTGACCACAGCAGCCAGGCCAATGAAGAAGACTCTCAGAAATAACAGTGAGCTGGACAATGAGAATGGAAAACGTTAGGACACGTTGGAGTCCAGTACCAGGCGTGGATGGAGAGCACACTGGGTAAGGGTAGAGTCAGGGCAGCAGAGGTCTCCTTGAAGGTGATCTTGTAGCTGGGAGCCTCCTTCACCTGACTCAGGTCTGGCAGTCTGACGGTTACCAGGTACAGCAGTCACGGTCCCTGACAGGATTCCAGATACCAGGCCAGACCCCACTGTCTACTCTGGGCCCTCCTTGCTATCGGGACTTTCCCAAAAGCCTAGTGGACATTTAGTTGTCATTTGAAGAATAACTGGTTGGATAAAGCTGTGTCAGAGTGATAAGGGAGACTCTGATGAAGAGAAGTTGGAAGCCCATTTGCTGGCTGAGCATAACAGAGCATCCATTGCTCGGGTGAGCTCCCGAAGAACAAGAGTTCTCTGAAAAGGTTTATGAGACGTCTACTCAGTTCATCTTGCACTAGGTTCCTTTATTTCATGTTTTAATTTATAGTTCCCAAGGACTTTCATAACATTTCTTTCCAAATAAGGCAAGAAAAGGTGACTTGTGTGTTGGGTTCACTTGAAGAACAATTTTATCACTAAATAAGTTGATGTGGAGATAATGACAAATACGAATGTGAATCATTTTGGGGACATAAGTAGGTTTGTATTTCAAGATGTAAATTTGATTTTGATGTTTATTCCCTCCCAGAGGCACTTTGGGCTCTTGGCTCAGGCTCGTGTCCAGTTGCTTCACGTATTTTCAGTGTTCTCTCTCCCCCTGATTTTCAGGTTGACTTTGATCAACTTCAGGATAATTTATGTCAGATGGAGAGAAGATGCAAAGCTTCATGGGATCACCTCAAGGCAATTGCGAAACATGAAATGAAGCCAGCTTTAAAACAACGGATGTCAGAGTTCCTAAAAGACTGTGCAGAGCGGATTATCATTTTAAAGATTGTTCATAGAAGGATAATTAATAGGTAAGTGTATTGAAGAAGTAGAGAAAAGCCCATATGCTGTTAAAAATATTTTGTGTCCAAGGATCAGAAGGTGTAATTTATGAAAACATTACTGTAACTTCTTGGAACATAGCTGGTGTGCCTATGGTAGAGATTTACAGCTTTATGGCTGTCATGCCATCTCCATGGCTACTCTTCCTTCTTGTTCAATATAATACCATTAATACCACTGAATCTTAGTTGGAAAGAATTCCAGAAACAAGTTAATGCAAAAAGCCCAGTGGTCAGGAATTGCATTGTAAGATCTCTGGCAAATTGCTGCCTCTCTAGCTGGTTCAGTCATTTTACCTACAAAGAGCCTACTCTCTTGTAAGACCTCTCCTTGTTAGAATAGTTCTTTATCTGGTCTGCAGTGAGCACTCTGAGGACCTTCTGGTGTTGGATTCTCTAGCTGGTCCACACCACAGGTGCCTGAGTGAGGGCTGGCCCCCACTGCGGGAGCTCTTGTCTGCACAGGCTTTCTCAGAGTCACAGGATCCAGGAGGACCTTGGAGACAAGCGTTATTTTCAAGAAGGCTGGCTGGGGTCTAGTATGGCTTCATGCCTTTCCAGGCCTGTTCCTTTAGTGAGTGGTGGCTGCCAGGCATAGAGACAAGGTCTAACTGTGCACGCCAGGGAGAGCCACTACTTTCTTCTTTGCTTCATTGGAGAATATGGACATAGGACCATCTCCATCCCTCCCTCGTCTCTTCTTTAATCAGCTCCTCCTTTCACCATTCTTAAGCCTACACAGGACTTTCTAAACTCTGGTGTTCTTACCTCCACATGAGCCCAACTCTGCTTGTATCATTTCCTACTTTGATGAGCATACTTCCTGGGTCTATGCGCGCGCGTGCGTGTGTGTGCGCGCGTGCGTGTGTGCGTGTGTGTGTGCGTGTGTGTGTGTGCGTGCGTGTGTGCGTGCGTGTTGAGACGCTCCCATGGGAGGTTTAGGGGAGGGTCGTTCACGTCAGCTGATGACTCTATGAGGAAGAGACTGATTTGCCCCCTCTGTTCTAGAATGACACAGTATATGTGTGAGATGTGTGATGTTAGTAATAAACAGTATGGGCTGTGTGTGTGTGTGTGTGTGTGTGTGTGTGTGTGTGTGTGTAGACCAGAGGGCAACATCCGCTGTCTTCTTCCGCTGCTCTTCCCAGGGTCTTTCACTGAACCTAGAGTCATGGATTAAATGTGGCTGGCCAGCAGGCCTCTGGGGTCCTCCTGTTCCTGTTTCCTCAGTACCAGCTTTGCAGACACACACTGCCATGTACAGCTTCTTATGTGGGTGCTGAGGACCTGACCCCAGGTCTTGATGCTTGCAGAGCAAACACTTTAACAACGAAGTCATCTCCCCAGCCCCTCTTTCTTAGCCTTGATGTCAACTGGAAAAATGGAGAGGATATAAATGCTGTAAAGGACAGAAATTTGGGAAAGAATATTCTTTCTAGGTTGATGGCTATCCACTCATCATGAGAATTTTATGATTTTTATCAATTTTTTTCCGCAAAGTACTCTATGCTTTTAATATTAAAAATGAGGTGGAAGAGAATGTGAGCTGGTTTGACCCTTTGTTCTTTGTATGATGCCAGTGATTACCAACTTTTAAAAAACTAGGTAAATAATTTCCATTTAGAATGTCATAAAACTGGAGCAAGTTTATGAAAAAGTCTTATAAAGCTAGTGCCTGGTTTATTAACCATTTTATCCCAGATAGTGTTAAAAACTCAATGAGGTGATAAAGCTGTTCCTTAAGATGTATTGGCTCTAATTGCTCCATCTAAGCTGGCCATTTGGATGTTGGTTGCTCTTGCCTGATCCAACTTCCTAGTTTTTCACTCTTGGCCAACCCATTGTGGGTATCCAGAATGGACCAGAAATTCAGCTATGGTTGGTACTAAACGTTACATGACTGGTGGGGTACTAGGTCAGCCTAAACAGCTAAACCACAGAACCCTGGGTTCAAATGAAGTCTGTAGTAGAAGCCTTGATTGGAGAGCTGATGGGAGCAGGAATCCCTGAGTGAAGAAGAGCTGGACTAGAACTGGGAGCCTGTTGCTTCGCTTCACTGCCTTACCCTTTCCAGCACTACCCAGAAGTAGAGCCCAGGCCTGCGGGGTAGCCGCTCACCTCACACACTGGGAGATAGAGAGCAGAAAGAATTAAAATCAGGTGGTATAGCTCATCAAAATGCAGTTATCTTAGCCATGTAGATCAGCCTAAAAGTAAAAGTTCAGACCAGAAAGTTGTAAATAGTTAGATTAATATTTACTTTTCTGGTGCTAGGATAGAAACATATAACCAAGAGAACTTATAAAGAGTTTATTTAGCTTATGGTTCCAAAGGGGCAAAAGTCCATCATGGCGGGGAGGCGTGGCAGCAGAGGTGACTGGAGGAGGAGCAGAAGCTAAGCTCTCACATCTTCAAGCAGGCACAGGAAGCGGAGAGTAACTGGAGATCTGGCAAGGCTTAAGAACTCTCTAAGCCTGCCCCTAGTGCCATGCTTCCTCCAGGATAGCCACACCTTCTAAGACCTCCCAAAACAGCATCACCAAGTGGGGACAAAATATCCAAATACTTGGAGCCTATGGGGGCATTCTCATTCAAACCCCCACAGTAATTATTGCCTCGGGTAATACTTTGCTTTCAAAAGGTTTTCCTGGCACAGAAAATCTTGTTTGGATAGTTGGGACCTGCACATTCACCTTTCTCTTTATCCTGCTGCCAGGACAGTCTGATTTGCTCTGTGGCTGTGTAAACCCCTTATTCATTCTCATGGATTCCTAAGGCTGCAGTTATTCTGTAATAGGCACAGAAGAGAAAACAGGGGAGAGGCAGGGAGGAAGCCTCCCTGGAAAGCTAGTGAGTTACAGCAAGGGGCTGTAGGAGGAAGGGAAAGCAGAAGCCAAACATCCCACTCCCTGTAGTCAACCCAGACTGGCATCCCATTCCCCAAATTCTCCTTCTGATGGAGTCAGTCACTTTACTGAATGGTATACTTGATTTAAAGGCTGGTTTTGGAAGAAACCACAGACGTTTGCCTGGTGTCTTGTGGTACTGGTGAGGGGATCCTGCCCTGCCAAAGCCACAAGACCACATTTCTGTAATGGAATAGGCCTGAGATCAGGAGTAATAAAGTGCTGCTTTATATAGGATGGTCCAGGAAAGCTTACTGGGGAGGTGATGTTTTGGCAAAGATCTGTTGGATGAAAGACATTTCCGTTGTCATTACCCATGTATCCATATGTGGGTAAAGAGTTCTAAACATGGCAAATAGCTGGTGTTGGATGCCTCATCTGGCCTATGGTCCGCCCCAGTGAAGTGGTTTCATTGTCTCCCTGCCATATGCCCTGCAGGATCTCAGCTCTTCAGTCTGTGTCCCTTTAGGGTTTTCTGCATACTGCAGAGGAGCCTGACCAGGGTGGCTGGAGACTGGCAGAGAGCGGGGCTGATCGTGTGGTTTTTCTGTGTGCACGTCTATGTAGTTATCCGTTCATCAGTAGGTGGACATGGTATCATTACTATTTTCTGGCTGCTATGAAAAATGCCATGAACATTTGCTTAGAAAGTTGTGTTTGTACACATATTTTCTTGTCTCTGAATGTATACACAAGATCAAAACTGCTCAGTCATGTGTGCAATCTAACTTTCTGAGGGGTTGCCAGCTTATTTCCACAGCAGTTGACCCATTTCATGTTCCCACCACAGGTGTAAGGGAATTGTAGTTCCTCCATCTTACCAATGCATGACCATCTTTTTGATAGAGCTTTCTTGGTAGGTGTGAGGCAGCGTCTCCTCTGTGGGTTTTAACGTGCAGCTCCCTGTTGACTGATGATTTGAACATCTTCTTATGTACTTGGCTATTGGTATATCTTTAGCAGAAATGTCTATTCTATTCAGATCTTTCACCTATCATTTCTTTTTTCTCAGCCTTATGTTGTAAGATTTCTTTATATATTCTGGGAATAGGTACCTTATCACATATATGATTTGTAGATATTTTCTCACTCTGAAAATGTTCAGTCTTGAAAATGTCCTTCAAAGCAGAAAAGTTTTTAATTTTGGTCAAGTTCAGTTTATTTTTTCCATTGGTTGCTTATGTTTTTAGAATCATATCTTTAAAATTTTAAAGTCATGGAAATTTATATATTGTTTACTTCTTAGAGTTTTTATAGTTTTGCTGACATTTTTCCACCCCTTTATTTTTTTTTAAAAAAAAGTTGTGTACTTTGTTATGTTTTATAGAAGAGAACTGAAAAATAAGTAAGACCCATATTCAATATGTGCAAGTTCGAGTGAGCAGAATCAGAGGTTTGATTTGGAAATAATGTTATTTATGCATTGCTCTTTATTCCACATGAAGATTTCCCTCTGTTTTTCACTCTCTTCTTTCTCATTTCCTGAAAATTGTGCACTTTACAAAATGTTAAATATATAGAATCTAATGCTTTCATTTGCTTGTCTGAGATGGTGTTTCAGTGTTTAGCCCAAGTGGGCCTCACATTCACAATCCCTCTGCCTCAGCAGGCATGAGCCACCATACCCAGCTTAATAATTTTTACATTATAAGCTCAATGTCTGAAATTAATTTTATTCAGTTTATTTCACATGTCCTAACTCAATTAAAATTGTATATAATATTGTAAGCAAATGTTTCAACATACTTAGGGAAAATTTTATAGTCATCTGTTTACAAACCATCTATTAATATATCATTAATGTATTACCTGCCTATGTTCATATCCGTTCCACTGGATTAAAGGGATTTCTAAGCAAAATTCCTGTGCTCCTATTCCGTTTTTAGATAATCTAGAAATTGTGCCAGGTTTTCCTGAAGACACAACTTTATCGTTTTTCTTGAAACTTGACAGATTACATTTACAGAAATGTAAAAGCAAGTAAGCAAAAAAGTAATCTGAACTCTTACCACCTAAGCTTAACTTCCGTGGATGAGAATGTGAACTGAACTTGACTTCTGTTTGTGTTCCCACCGGAGAAGGCTCTTGAACTTCAGGAAGGAACGGGGCCCTCCCCCCAGAGCGGGCACAATGATTTCTTCATGGATGCTGTGACCTGTCATTCCCACTGCTCCTGCCTTTCAGATTCCACTCCTTTTTGCTCTTTATGGGCCATCCACCGTATGCGATCCGGGAAGTAAACATCAACAAGTTCTGCAGGACCATCAGTGAATTTGCACTGGAATATCGCACCACCAGAGAACGGGTTTTGCAGCAGAAACAGAAACGAGCCAACCACAGAGAGAGAAATAAGACCAGAGGGAAGATGATCACTGATGTAAGTTTCATGAACTCTGTTGCTTCAGGTCGCAACTCTAGAGACTAAGATCAGTCCTCATCATGACAATGTGATCTATCTATCAGCCACGTGGACCAGTCAGTTTGAGCCTATGAATAGAGAACTGATGTAATTGTTCCAAGACGCAATCTGATGGGTTCTTGGAGGTCCCTGAGTCACAACAGCCCCGAGCCTACCTAGAACTCAGGTGCATGCTCCACAGTAGAGGTGAAGGGATGCACGGAGGTGCTGCATGCTGACAGAGGTACCCAGTGCACAGTCCTCCTGATGGGCCTGTGTGAAACAGGAAAATCATATTGGTAGCATGTACTCTTATTAGTATGCTTTAAGCTTTGTTCTAGAAAAAGAGGAAAATTTTCTTGGAATTCTCCTTTCTTCATCATTTATTCTTGTTTGAATAACCTCAGGAAGAATACAGCTATCCTCTTTGTTTTTGTTTTTGTTTTTTTAACCTTATTTTTTTTATTATTTTTATTTTTAAAATAAGGCAGCTGAATATCAAGGAGGAAGAGAAAAGACTATCGCAGGTGAAGGGAGGGCTGAGGTCAGTGACAGTATAAATACCTGGACAGCATATTCTAATTTTGTATTTCTTTCAACATAAATATGTTGTAAATCTTTTTTAAAGAATGTTTTATTTTATTATTTTTATTTCATATGTATGCATGTATTGCCTGCATGTAGGTAAGTGCACCCATGTTGTGCAATGCCCACAGAAGTCAGAAGAGGCTGTCGGATCCCCTGGGACTAGAGTTACAGACAGTTGCTAGCTGCCATGTAGGTGCTGGGATTCGAACCTAGGTCTTCTGCAAGAACAACCGGTGTTCTTAACTGCTGAGCCATCTCTCCAGCCCCCAGTCATCCTCTTTTTACTGGCAGATTGTATTAGGAACCTGTTGAAGACCTGTTCAATGTGTGGGTTTTTTTTTCATTGATTGGATCAGTGCCCATGAACTTCTCTACCTGTGCAAGCACTTGGCAACCCTGAGCTTCCCTTGACCTAAAGAAACAGAAGGAGTAGAGGGTTGAGCCACAGGGACTGCCATCACTCTGGAGGTTTAAGCCTCAGCAGAACTCAAAACAGGCAGATGTCTTTGGAGAAGAAAGAACTCAAGACCTCCTAGTGGCTGCCATCTGTGGCCACCGAAGTGTTCATGGTGTAGGCAAGACAGGGAATGACCTGGTTACTGCTTCGAGTGAGCATTCCTAAGCCTCTGCTTCCAGTGGAAACCCAGCTGCACTGACTACAAAAGGCTATGTGCTTAAAAGGCAATTCTAAGAACCATAGACCATACCAGTACCTTTCCCCCTACCTCCACCCAAACCTCTTTCTTCCTTGGAATTTTCTGGACTCCGGGTAGCACCAGGCCTTTCTTTTCCAGAAGGAACCCTTTCTACAGCCCTTAGGTGTTCCAAATGGCAATGCCATCAGCCAAAGCCTTCTATCTTCTCCTGAAATCTGGTTCCCCTGGATCTTTAGCTTTCCGGAGTATTTGGAAAGCAAATTCGATCCACTTGGGCTAACTATGGCCTACATTTCATTCCAAAGTCTTATTTTTAAAAGTCTTTTAAAAAAGAATCATTTATTGTTGTGGAAATTAGACATATTGTGAGGCAAACAGCACAGGCCCAGTATGTTTATAGTTAGGAAAAACACATTAAAATTTCTTGCCAAATTCTTGAGATGTTTTTTAACAGATCTTACTAATTTTTAAGCTTGTCTTCTTTAAGAACATTTGGCCCTCACAGAGGTAGATGTTTCTAGAGTATTATTCAAAAATATTTGAATTCCTATTAATATCTAGACAGTACAGATTTCTTCAAAGTTCCCCTTCAACCAATCCATGTTTGTAGAGGTCAAGGTGGCATTTTGAGGAACGACTGCCACCTTCTGGACTATCCGAATATTGTTACTAAGGCCAAGCATCCTCCAGTTTCCCAACTCTGAGTTAGGAAGGGCTCCTTGTGCACCCAGTGCTCCTCTGCATGTCTGTCCTAGTTTGCTTCTCCATTGCCATGACAAAACACTCTGGCCAATACCAACTTGGGGAGGAAACGGTTTATTTGTCTTACACCTCCCAGGTCACAGTTCATCAGGGAGCCCAAGGTAGGAACTCAGGGCAAGAGCCTTGAGGCAGGAGCTTGAAGCACAGGCCATGGAGGAACGCTGCTTACTGGCTTGCTCCCCTGGCCCCTGCTCAGCCTGCTTTCTTATGCAACACAGGCCCACCTGTCCAGGGGTGGGCCCACCTGTCCAGTGGGCTGGGCCCTCCCACATCACTCATCAAGAAGATGCCCCACAGACATGGCCACAGGCCAGTCCAGTGGAGGCAATTCCCCAATTGAGGCTCCCTCTACCCAGGTGTGTCAAGTTGACACTAAAGCATCCAGCACAGTGCCTGAGAAGGTGCGTGTCATGAGATAAGCTCACAACACTCAGGCCCGTCAGCCTGGTGAGAAAGTATACACACAAGTGCAACCAAACCAAAGTCAGTAGGTTCAGAATTGTGGAGCCCTGCACACTGAGGTTAGAATGGATTTTACAGAATGCTTTAGGACATTTAAAAAATAGATAGATAGATAGATAGATAGATAGATAGATAGATAGATAGATAGATAGATGATAGATAGATAGATAGCAAATTATAAAGGATGATAGCAGGGCTGGAGAGATGGCACAGCGGTTAAGAGCACTGACTGCTCTTGCAGAGGACCCTGGTTTGATTCCCAGCACCCACATGGCGGCTGCAAACCATCCTTAACTCCAGTTCCAGGGGAATCTGAAGCCCTCTTCTGACCTCCACGGCATTGCATGACACGGGTGCACTCATACACATAAAATAAAAATAATAAATAAAATATATTAGGAAAAGGGTGATAGCAAGGAAACCAAGTGAGAAACGGGTACTCGTGAGACTCCCTTTTCTGAGCTGGTTCACAGAGCTTCACAGAGCTCTGAAGGGCTATTTCTCCTCTATTTCTCTGCCTCCTGAGCATGCAGCAGGCTTCCTTCCCCACAAGCCAGGATTCTTCCAGGGAAGGCTCAATGAGGAACTCACTCTTCATCTTTCTGTCCTAAAGTGGCTCTAGACTGGTGATGACCTAGACAAGGTCCTGCCATGACAATCCTAATGGTCTGTGAGAATCCATCCATACTGGCAAGTCCCAGGACTGCACAGCAGAGGGCAGTGGAGACTCTGGGGTGAGACCTTCACCTCTCCACCCTGGCTCCCTCTTCCACAGAAAGCGATGAGGGCTTTTAGAAGGCTAAAGGTTTTCTATGTGGCACTTTACATATGTGCTGACTGCTGACAAAATGCCAGGCATCCTGGATAAATAAACAAGCCACACAAGCAGAAGGCTGGTAGAGCACAGAGTGGGACTGTCATCTCTTGCTATGTGAGTGAGCAATGTAGAGTATGATGTCCTGGAATCACTTGGTTATCTTATGTTCCAAAAGTTCAGTCAGTTCTCAAAAATGTTATGTCTGGTTTGTTTGCCTGAGCTGTAACATCTGTGGAAACACTTAAACTGAAAGTCTATTGAATTTAAATGACATTGACATGGTTTTCATCTGCAATTTGTATTTAGAAAAGGGATCTTTAGAGTCATGTAAGTATATCTACTGATAAAATAATTGTAAGTATACAGTGGCACTTCTGATGACCTCTGTGGGGGATGGTGAGATTTTTAGGAAGAGCTTAATTAACTTCATGTGTGTGAGGAGAGGGTAGTAAGTACGGTGTGTTCTGTTTGGGAGTTGTTCTAGTGTCTGGTCTGGCCTGTATGTGGAAGGATTCACTGTAGTCCAGGGCCCAGCACCGGGGAAAGGAGATGGCTGGAGAAGGCTGCTGATGAGCAGGGCCAGGCAAATGAATATTGGGCCACTCGCTGAGACCCTGACAGCCAGCAGGTGCTTGTGGTGGGCACAGCAGGACCTAGCCTCAGGGAGGGAGTAGAGGATGAGCTGATTGCTAACCTCATGGGCAACCACAGGAGGTTGGCCTGGAGCCTTCAAGTACCTTCTGTCACCAGTCAGGGTGGTCCTGGAGCTCACAGAGCAGGCATCCAGGTAAGAATAGGGGAGAGGGGCCTGGCACCTCCCAGCTGAAGACAGTGTATCTGGCAGCTAGTGGCAGGCTGGTTTCTATTTTGGGTGACCTGTCATTAAGATCATCTCATCTTTGCTGACTCCTGTGCCTTCTAAGAATCTTTCTGTCTTTTCCATCCTGTCCTGTCCTGTCCTGTCCTATTGGGTAGACTGATGACGAGGATGACATTGAGGTATGACAATTTATGAATGTGAAGAACATTTGTATTTGCCCTTCTTGTGTGTGCCTTAGACTAACCTAACCCAGTCAGCATGAAGTGTCAGCATCATTTACTACTTGACGCTGCATGGACGTTTTCTGATTGGTTTTTATGTGTTTACTAACTGTCTGATGAGTTCTTGTCATGCTGTGTGTGCCACAGAGTGAGAGACTTAACTGCATTTTCCAAGCTGTTCCTGAGCCTGGCTGAGCCTGGGCTAAACAGTAGCCTGCCACTAGGGCCAGGTTCCCCAGATCCGTCCCTGGAAAGTTGGACAAGGAGTTCCGGCCCAGTCTCCTCCTTGAGCCTTCTGCAACTCAAGCATGAGAACAGATTCTAGAATGACTGTGGTTGTGCTGAGCACAGTAGTGCATGTCTGTAGCCCCAGCACTTGAGAGGCTGAGCAGTAGGATTGTGAGTTTCAGACCAGATTGAGTGATATAGTGGGAACATTTATCAAACAAAACAACACACACACAAAAGAACAATGTTCTAGAATAGGTCTGGGCCTGGAGCTCAGTAGTATAGCACTTACCTAACCTGTGAAGAGCTCTGGGTTTGATCCCCAGCACCACAAAATACAGTAAATATATAGAGAGCCCTCAAACCAGGAAGAAGTGGGGGCAGTGACAGCTACCATGGAAGTGATGAAGGAGCTGTGTAGACATGTAAGTCACAGACGTGTCACAGGCTCAGGGGCGCTTGCCAAGAAACTCGGACTCCTAAGTAAGATGAGGCTGGATCTTTGAGAACCCTTCCTGCCTTGGCTTAGAAAATGAAGCTTGGGACATTCAGTTGGCAAGGCAGAGGTCAGTTCTCGTGTCAGGGCCTCTGTTTGACTTTGAACTCTTTCCAGGGGGATGCCAGTCTTCCCTAGGAGGCACCCACTCCAGTGGAGGATGCCTGGGTGGAGTTCCTTCTGGAGCCAGTGGCTTATCTTTCTGACAGATCTTCCTGTAGATAATGCTTCGTCATTGTTTGGCAACCTCTGTGATGGAGAGGACTCATGGATGTATTGAATGCACAAAACAATAAAAACCAGGGAACAGAAAGTTTTCCTTAACTCAAAGTTTTCTAAGCTCGACTGTCTCTTTGACAAGTCTCTACACATCCTAATCTCACTTTGGTTTTGCAGTCTGGCAAATTCTCTGGCAGTTCTCCAGCAACACCAAGCCAGCCACAGGGTCTGAGCTACGCTGAGGATGCAGCTGAACACGAGAACATGAAGGCTGTGTTGAAAACCTCGTCCCCCGCTATGGAGGACGTCACCCCCGTGCTCGGTCTCCGCACACGTAGCCGGGCAAGCCGAGGTAACTCCTGGTTGGTGGGGCTTGTCTTAGTTGGCCACTCTGTGGACATGGTCCGCACCACAGAGTGTAGTTATGGGCCAGCAGGCTTCAGGGTTCTGCTTGTCACTGCCCTGCCCAGTGCCAGGGTTACAGGCCTGCTGCTGCACCTGGGATCCAAACTCAGGTCTTCATGCTTATGCATCAGGCGCTTTACTGACTGGGCTTCATAATTCAAACTGCCAGAGGAAAGGTAGGAGATTCTGAAGGAAAAAAAATCACTGTAATGTCAGGCTCTGCTTTTTTTTTTTTTTAACATTAATTTAGTGGAGGCGGGGGCAGGCATGATGTGTGCCACAGCATGCGTGTCAAGGTCAGAGGACAACCTTTACAGGAATCCTCCTCTCCTTCTACCATGGGGGTTCTGGGGTTTGAACTCAGGTCACCAGCAGTCTTGGCAGCAAGCACCCTTACCTGCTGAGCCATCCTGCTGGCTCTTTACATTCTTTTAAAAATTCCAAGCCAGGGCAAGAACATGGAAGCATGATAATAAGAGGGAAAGTGGACGATGGCAGTGGCATCAGAGTCAGGCCTGTGCGGGAGCAGAATGCTGAGATACACAAGGACTCAAGATCACTATTGCAAATACTGTTTAAAAAATAAATGAAAACATACACAAGTGGATTAAATGAGGCTGGATGATTTCCAGAAACAAGTGGGATTTGTATAAACAATCAAATGGACTTCATAATGCCACAAATGAAATCCCTGAAGGAGTGGAGCAGATAGATTTAATAGCACATTTGTTTCCATAAAAGAAGAAAAACAGTGAATTCAAAGACAGTTTATTTGAAAATATACAAAATGATGCAAGTTGTGAAAACAGAACAAGATGGACGATATGGGCACGGCGAGGTGATCGAGTATCTCTGAGTGTCGTGAAGCAGTGTGTGAAGAGGTGATGGCTAAGACTTGTCCAGCATCGATGATAGCATTAGCCCAAGCAGGGGCTGGAGAGGTGGCTCAGCGGTTAAGAGCACTGGCTGCTCATGGAGAAGACCCGGGTTCAAATATGAGCACCCACATGGCAGCTAACAACCATCCTTAACTCCAGTTCCAGGGGATCCGATGTCCTCTTCTGTTCTCCGTGGATATTTCACAATATGGGTGCACTTACATACATGAAGGCATAAAAGGACTCATACACATAAATATATATATATATACACACATACATACATACATACATAAAGAGATGCCTTTTAAGCCTCTCCTGACAAGTACATTAAAAACAGACCCCTGGGGATGTGTTGACAAGAGAAGCTGGTAATTGTCAGAGGGAGGGTCACAGTACCTTCATTTCTGCCCAGTGCTCTGAGCAAACGGAATTGATGGAGCTACGTGTGGTTTTGGAAGCATAGTTTGGAGTTCACAATAAGGCACAGAATTTCAGATCAGCAGGTGAAAGGAACAGGAGCCTGCTGGACATAGCACAGCTGTACTATGGATAGCTCTGTGCTGCAGACAGCTGTTGTCGCTGAGGCACTGCTGTCCCAGTCTGAAAGCTGTGCCATCCATCACAAGGCCTCCTCCTCTCGTTACAGCACCTAGAACACTCTAAAAGCATGGGAAAACTCAGTAGCAAATCCAGAACATAGTTTGAGGGAAGACCGTGTGTTTTTGTTTATTTTTAACAAAGGTTTTACAATGTTAGGAGAAAACATGACTTTCTGATAGGAGCAAATAGGTCCTTAGCAATAAGCAGGCATCTCATTGACTCCTTACACACATGTAAATGCTGGAGATGTGCTACTACTGAGAAAGCTAAGCAGAAGAAACTGTGTCAGCAACCACAGAAACCCTTGCCTCTTGACATCATGACCTGAGTCACAGGTCTCATATGCCAGGTCTCGTACGTCAGGTGAGGAACAGCTCGAGTCCCAGCACCTGTCTTGCAAAGTCTGAATTATTTATATATTTAATTCAGTCACGTGAGTGTTACTGGAGAAAGGGTGGCTATAGCATAGCAGCTTTCTGATTTGCAGTACAATTTCAAACACACACACACACACACACACACACACACACCCATGACTATCAGCCCACTAAACTGTGCTCCACTGCTTCCAACTAGTTCTGTCAAATTCTCTACATTAACAACCAGGTGCTTGCAAGCCAAAAAGTTTTAAAAACTATGAGACAAGAGGTAAAAAATTAAAAATATAATTATTAACATTGTTACTTTTTTAAACCTTTTCAGATTATTTATCCTCCCTCTGAAATGGGAAAGCTGGCATTTCTTTGACTGTGGCTGAGCCTTAGGCAGTCTGTGGTACCATGTTCCATAGGAATTTGGCAACTCTGACCTATAGGCTTCTGAAATTGTACATCCACTGTGAGATGAACATAAACAGCAAATGAGAAACTCTGAGCACATTGTGTGTCTTTCTTTCTGAAGAAACTACACCACCCCAGTTTTTATGACGAACTTGACCTGTCACGAAGCATGGTTTTAAATATGTTTGGTTTCTAACTTCCGTAACTTGGGAACCCATCTTTGGTGGTGATTTCTTCGTGTGAATAAGGAGAAGCTCCCTTTGAGGAGGCTTGGACTGTCTTACCATGTATTTATTAATAAAACACCCTTTATTTTTGTCAAGGAGCAGGTCCGTATCTCAAAGAAAATTTGTGTCAAGATTCTGACTGCTGATTGAAGTGGGCAGTCTTGTTCAATATTTTTGTTTGCTTTTGACAGCCCCGCTAGAAGTCACTATGTGAACCAGGTTGGCCTCGATTTCACAGAGATCCACCTGCCTCCATCCCCCAAGGGCTGGAATTAAAGGCTCGTGCCACTTATTTCAATTTTTTAAGGGCTAGGTAACCCTAAAACAACATGGACATTATCCACCCCCACCTCCTCCCATTTCTATTTAACATGGGAGAAGTTAGGGTGAGCGGGCTTTGGCCAGCTACATACAAGCACTGATGGAGAGCTGACTTGGGAACTCCTGGGCCCTCTGTACATTCCTGGATGTGGCTTGTTACATGGACATTATCCACCCCCACCTCCTCCCATTTCTATTTAACATGGGAGAAGTTAGGGTGAGCGGGCTTTGGCCAGCTACATACAAGCACTGATGGAGAGCTGACTTGGGAACTCCTGGGCCCTCTGCACATCCCTGACTTGTTGGATATTGCTGAGGTCCTAGGCAGGGTATGTCACAGGTCGCTTGCCTTCAGGCAATCACAGCACCTGAGAGGTGACAATGACACACACAGGGCAGAGAGACACTGAGAAACAGGGCACAGCCACTCCAGCTCAGGTTCCCACGGCTCCGGGGTAGCAGACACAGGTGGGGACAGGCCAGCACCCAACCCCGGACTTTGAAGCTGTCATGGCCTTTGTTGGACTCGGCTGCTGACAGATCTCAGATGCTTGGGGAACAATGACATTTTGTTTCTTCTCTGTTTGTCTTCATTCTGAACACACTGTACTCTGGTTAATTTTTTCAGGATCTACTAGTTCATGGACTATGGGAACCGATGAGTCACCTAATGTTACAGATGATGCAGCTGATGAGATCATGGATCGCATCGTCAAGACAGCTACCCAAGTGCCCAGTCAGCGAGTGGTGCCACGGGAGAGGAAGCGATCCCGTGCCAACCGCAAATCTTGTAAGTGCATTTGGGGCGAGGGATATTTCTTTCCATTCCGTATGGGCCAGGAGGAAGTCCCCGTCAGTGTTCACTGGTTAACTGGGTGCCCACCTGTGCTCCTCAGCAAGAGGGTTTGACGTTTATACCAGTGTCAGCCACTGCAGGGGCTACAGCGACACTTGTCAAATGTACTTGCTGTTTGTGCCCAGCCTCTTCCAGTTTGCACTTTATCCCAGTAAGGCCTGAACAGCTCTTGAAGGTTTCTGAGGCGTAGAGGTGGGTACAGTGGGTCTCCCTGCCAAATAATGCTCACATGCTCTCCTAGAGGCAGGCTCTGCCCTTTACCAAGTATCAGGGGCTACTTCTTGAGCTAAAGGCTGGTTCTCCTCAGGGTTTACTGTAGCTCCCCACCCCCAGCATATTGAAGGCGAAACCTGGGATTAGTAAATGATTTGATGATCAGCTGGATGCTTACCAGTTAATGTTCACCCAGGCCAATCAGGTTTTACCTTTTTTCTACCAAACACAGGATATGAGCAAGTCAAAGTGGCCGATTAGTCCCTTTAAACTGAACCTGCTACCTGTTTCTGTCCCCTGAAGTGGCCTCTATCAGTGCTTAATGATCCTCATTCGCCACTTTCTCTGGAGAAATGGGACCCTGTGGATCCACACTTGCCTGCATTAACAGTGACCCTGGGTGTGTTAGGTGCATCCCCCAGGCTTCGGCCTGCTGCTGGGTCATTCAGAGGATAGCCTGAGTGTCCTCTGGCTTTGCCTCTAAGAATGCAGGATGGTGAGGAGGAAAAGGAACCCTAAAATGAAAGGAGAGCAACCCCAGGCATGCAGGAACTCAGTGAAGACGCAGATGCTGGTGCCCCAGGTTAGCCTAGCCATGAGACTCCCCCAGGTTAGCCCAGCCATGAGACTCCCCCAGGTTAGCCCAGCCATGAGACTCACCTAGGGAGTGGCTGGGGGTGGGCTGCCACATCTGACCTTCCGGTTCTGCTTTACTCATTTCCACAACAAGAAACAAAAAGCGGATTCCTGCAGCCTGCCAGACCTTGATCCTGTCATATGTGTCATATGATTTGCTTTAATTCCTGATGGGAATTATTCCCCCAAAAGGAAGATAACAGTGGGCTGGGGTAGCGGTGGGGGATACAATTGTACTTTTTAGAAAAAATATTTTATATATTATTTTTATTTTATGTGTCTGAGTGTATTGCCTGCATGTATGTGAGTGCACCCGTGTCGTGTAATGCCAGCAGAGGTCAGAAGAGGGCTTCAGATTCCCCTGGAACTGGAGTTAAGGATGGTTCCTAGCTGCTATGTTGATGGGAATTATTCCCCCAAAAGGAAGATAACAGTGGGCTGGGGTAGCGGTGGGGGATACAATTGTACTTTTTAGAAAAAATATTTTATATATTATTTTTATTTTATGTGTCTGAGTGTATTGCCTGCATGTATGTGAGTGCACCCGTGCTATGCAATGCTTGTGGGGGATGGAAGAGGGCTTTGGATTCCCTGGAACTGGAGTGGTTGTTAGTCACCATGTGGGTGCTGGGAATCAAGCCTGGGTCCTCTGCAAGAGCAGCCAATGCTCTTAATCAC
>NW_008337322.1:5399846-5501534 GCF_000622305.1 Nannospalax galili | reverse complement strand
AGTTTGTCTCATTGTTGATAAAAGGGTCCTCATGGTCTCATGCCCTAAATCACATTCCCAAGCTTCTAGTTTCTTTCTCAGCTCTGGTCACTCACTCATTTTTACATCTTGTCACAAAGTGTCCACATGGCCAGATTTTAACACTGTCAAAGAGAGCTAGTTTACTTTTCTAGCAGCAGTGCACTACAGTCAGGGTGTCTGCCAGGACCTTAGGAATCTTTCCCAGCAATGCAGGGTTGCATCCAACTTGTCTCAGTGTTCTGCCTTGTAGTTGCATTCTGTCAACTCTGCCACATGGAGATCCAAATTCCAATGCCAGAAAGAGAGGAGGCTGGGATGTTGAAGAGAGTGTGGGGCATCCGAGGCACATATGAAAAACTTTATTTACTGACACATAGACCAGGAGGAGAGAAAACAGAGGAGCTTTGTGTGGTTAGGCTTGCAGGCACCAATACCGCCTTAGACCAAGTGGTCCGAAGGCAGTTGTTTTTCTAGTTGGGCAAAGCCACCACTCAAGGATGCTAAGGCTTTAAATAAAAGATGATCTATTAATATTTTAAAACTATTTTATATATTATTTTTATTTTATGTGTCTGAGTGTATTGCCTGCATGTATGTGAGTGCACCCGTGTCGTGTAATGCCAGCAGAGGTCAGAAGAGGGCTTCAGATTCCCCTGGAACTGGAGTTAAGGATGGTTCCTAGCTGCTATGTGGGCTGGGAATCGAACCCGGGTCCTCTGCAAGAGCAGTCAGTGCTCTTAACCGCTGAGCCATTGTACTTTTGATGACTGCACTGATAGTTGGTTCCTGCCAAGCTCTTTGGTAAGATTGATACTGCTGGCCCTCAGTACTCAGGCTGAGTATTGGGGCCCTGGAGCTGTGGTTCTCAGCCTTTGATACACATTATAGAGTGTAGATGTTCTACAGAGATTTAAAAATTCTAGATACCTTGGCTCACTCAGCCCAAAAACTTTGGAACCTCAGGAGTTGGGGCTGAGGGCTGAGTCACTTGCCCCTTAGAGAATTAGTGGCATTAGGTGGTCGGTGCTTCCTGTACTGTATGCCTCAACTCCTACCCTTACAATCCCCCCAGGCTGTTTTGTTTTTGAGAGAGGGTCTCATTAGTAGCCCTTGGCTGGCCTGGAACTCACTATGTAGACTGTGGCATGTGTAGCCACACCTGGCTTCCCTCAGGTTTTTAATGGAAAATTGTCATTGAGTTCTCTGCCACGTTTATATCTTCAAGAATATTTGTATAGCGGGCGTGATGGTGCATGCCTTAAGTCCCAGCACTCAGAGGGCAGAGGCAGGCAGAGCTCTGTGAGATTAAGGCCAGCCTGGTCTCCATAGTGAGTTTCAGGCCAGCTGGGACTACAGGGAAACCTTCTCTCAAAAAGACAAAGAATATGTTTGTGGCCCTCAGTCCCAAACAAAGAATATGTTTGTGGCCCTCAGTCCTAAGGAAGGCTTTGCCTTTAGTTTTGTTGATACTTTTTTGCTTTTTCCCTAATTCTGCTGTGAATCTTTGCCTGTCTCCTGGTGTGTCTGTTTAAGAATTTGGCTGGAGACTTGCTCCTCAAAGTTAGACCTTAGACAATATGATCACCTCTAAGAAACATTAAAATGCAGATTCCTGGGCCTCACCCCAGGGAAACATGTAGAATCCTCATTTAACAAGAGCCCCAGGGTTGGGGTCTAATTTATAGTGAGGAGGGTGGGCAGTGAGACCAGGACTGGTGTTGTTAGGTCCTCCCAAGATAAGCTTCTCCGAAGGGGAAGACTGATCCACACCAGTCTAATACTACAGCCCAAACCCCAGCACTCCAGGCCAGTGCCACACTCTGCGATTGTATTTTTATGTTTTTTTCTCTTTTCTAAACACTAGGAGGCTTAAGCCACTTAGAATTTATCTCTCTTATTTTGTAGTTGACTTGTCTGTGTTATTTGCATGGTTTTTAGTTTACTATTTAAAAAAAAATAAATCATCTTAAATAGCTTTTCAAATGAAATTTCTAAAGACTTTTTCCAGGTTTTAAGGAGATTATCTAAAGTAGTTGCCCTTTACTGCCCTCCTACCAGCTACTTTGATAAACTAGTAGCCACCTGTTAATGATTGGTCTTACTGAAGTGGGCATTTACAATGGTTGTGGAGGACTGGGGATGTATCTCAGGAGTAGAACACGAATCTAGTATGTGCAAGGCCCTGGAGCAGAACCCCACAAAATAATAAACAAACAATGTCTTGGATAGAGAGCCTGAGGGTGAGATTAGGAAAGATGGAGACAGGCTACCAGACCCAGGATACCCTGGCAGAGATTGGCAAGGTGGATCCAGGGACCTCATACAGGGTGACTGCATGAACCATTGGCCTGGCCACTGTGAAAATCAAGACTCTTCTACATGTTATTTGTCTGCATTGGGCCCACCTCCTGGCCTAGAGGAAACTAGACTCTTCCACCCGTAATGTCCCTGGGAATAGTAACACAGCCATAGTTAGTTTTCCTCTTCAGCCTGGCAGAGAGAGGCTGTTTTTGTGGTTGACATAAAGTAATTTCCCATGGCATCGTTACCACTCCACAGTTATGCAAAACAGCCACGTGCTCTTTTTACTTAGCCAAACACATTTTTCCCTTTGACACAGAGACTGTAGTAGATCTAGTACTGTGTTCATGTAAGTGTTTATCTGTAATGGGTGGTTCTGTCAACAGAAGTATAAGACAGGGGACGTTAAACTTTGATTTCTGCTCTAACGAGATGATAAAGTGCAGCTTTTCACAAGAGGCTAAAGGAATAAATAAGACCAAAAAAAAAAAATCTGTGTGGAAATTTAGGTTTGGACCTCACTATGAAAATGCTACATTGGTTATTTATTTTAAAAAATACTTTGTTATTTTAATTTTATGTGTATGAGTGTATTGCCTGCATGTATGTGAGTGCGCCCATGTCGTGCATTGCTGCACGACAGAAGAGGTCAGAAGAGGGCTTCGGTTTCCCCTGGAACTGGAGTTAAGGATGGTTCGTAGCTGCCATGTAGGTGCTGGGAATTGAACCCGGGTCCTCTGCAAGAGCAGTCAGTGCTCTTAACTGCTGAACCATCTCTCTAGCCCCTGCATTTGATTATTTAATAGTGGCGATAAGGCAAGTGGATATGAATGATCAAGATATCTTGGGTATATAGTTCATTAAAGACAAAGTCAGCTACTACAGGAAATGAAACAGAATAAACAAGGAATCTATGAGCTAAAAGGGTCACTCGAGGTCCTCAATGGACAAGGTGTGCTTCCACATGTGATGTTGGGGACAAGGTCTGTGCCCACGACCTGTTGATGTCTGACTCTAAGACACGCACACCTTAGTTCTGCTGCTTTTCCAGTTTGTGCTAGTTGGCCTCTTGCTAAGCAGTTGCTAGCCTGTGCTATGGTAACTCCAGCTCTCCTTGGCCTCCCATAATTTCAGCCCTGGCTCCCCATGTGGTTGGCGGTTGGTGGTTCTGACCCAGGGACAGAGTTCTTGGAGATAAGATTTTTTCCTTATTTTGGTTTCTTTTCTTCATATTGGATGGTGTGTTACACTCCAGAGCTGATTGTACACCCAGGCTTCCTTGCCTAGAACATGCAAAAGCCCAGTGGTGTTGCAGGATCCTTCCTAGACTGATGCAGGGCAGACTCTGGTAGCTGGGAGGATCACCATCCATGCACCCTGCTCTTTTCTCTCTTGAGCCGATCTGTGAAAGAGGATTGCCCAGCTGGCTGACTGCATGTCAGAGAATACAGGCACAGACCAGCATCTCATAGTCAGCCTTTTCTCATCCCAAGGAAACCCAGACCTCGTAGTAGTTAGTAAAGCCTAAGTACTTTATATGTTCTTTTATAGAACAGGCTAACAGTAGGATAGAGGCTGTGTTCCCTTCCAAGAGAGGTTCTGGGTCCCCCCTGTGACATGATTCAGGACATTTAAGGCTTAGAACCATGTCGCTGTGAAGATGCTATCACTTTGGTATGACCTACAGTTAAGTTGAGAACTTGAGGTTGGTCACCTCTGTAAAAATAGTTGTTCAGTCCAGAGTCCAGGGATTACTGGGAAAGGAAGGCAGGACTCTATGTCCCTAATTCCTGTTCGCTCACACCATGAACATCCTCCCATGTGTCTCCTTTGAGACATATTCCACACTTGTTTGATATAACTAAAATCTTCTGTTGTTTTACAGAATATTGGGGATTGTAGCTTTGTTGTCTCAGGAGCAGAATCTCCTAAAGATAGTTTGTACTGAATTATTAAAAACTAGTCAACCTAGTCTAGAAAGAAAGTAGACACGTCTCATAAAATGTCAGATTCAGTACTGAACCGTACTAGCATACAACATAGGTCATGTATTTCCTCTTTTATGAAATGGGATTTGAAAGCATCCAGAGATCTTTTTTCATGAATCTCATTAAGAAAAAGCTCCTTTCATTGTAATTAGTTATTCGTTACTCAGAGCCATTATATGTTCTTTTATAGAACAAGCTAACAGTAGGATAGAGGCTCTTGGAACAAAACACAGATGTTACAAGAAAGGACAAGTTTCTGGTCAAACTTTTGTCTTCTTAATGATATTGCCATTCATATTTATTATCTAATGATTTTTTGAGCTCATGGGCTAACTCCTCTCTTAAAGACAGCTGAGGGCATCTATCTCCCCATGTAAACAGGAGGATGAACGGAGCAAGAGAGAAAACCAAAGGCCTCCTCATGTGCCCTGCTGAATGGTGATTGCATCTCAGAGGGCAGGACTGAACCAGAAGCTTGGACTATGATGTGGAAAAGAAAGTTGGGTTCAGGTGGAAACCTTGGGTTCACAAAGATAGAGTATTCTAGTTCACTGAATGGTTTCATTTTCTAATAATAAATCACCTTCCAAATGGGAAGCTGGCTTTTCTAGTTCTCTAGCCTATGTCTTTGTGCCTGATACCCATCTGATCCAGAGTGCAGGGAGTAGAGCTGAAGTGTCTAGATCTTTCAGATCCTTTGCTATGAGAGCTACATGCTAAATGAGTCCAGGCATGGGGGTGGTGGGAGTCATGGATTAAGGGGTATTGCCAGTAGACAGTCAGGTGTGACCCTGGCTTCTGGGGAAGGGATGATGGGGCTTGGGTCTAGTAAAAGTAATAGAAGGTCACTAGGGGTTAACCTAACTTTTCCCACACTGATTAAAAGTCTGTCCTGATCATCTAGGGGAGTGGCTAGTGTGGGATTAGATGGGGAGATGGGGAGTCAGATCTACCAGACACCTTCTGAAAATAGAACAAATACCCCAGTTTTTTAAGCTCTTCAAAGAATTGGAGTGGGCCGGATACAATTAGTAAATTCAGATAAATGGAATTAACTTTTCAAATAAGCAGGTGTGCCTGGGAAGGGGCAGCTGCTGTTCTCTTCACCCCTTTCCACCTTTATTTTCACATCAAAATTGACCAAATAGGTCAAAACATATTTTACCATATGAACAGAAGCCCGTTCTGCATTAAATATGAGCATCTGTCTAGTTGTCAGTGACGACCCAGTGAGGGTGGTGTGTCTGTTGACCTTCTTGAGACTTGTGTGTTTATAAAACGTCTACTACACCCCCTCAGATGGTAGTTTCCTCCTTGGCATCCCTTTGGGAAGAGTCACTGATCATTAAAACACTGTCCCATAAAGTTTATCAAAGTAAGACTGAGACCCATAATGGTTGTCGGAGAGACTCATCCTGACAATTGCCCCTTGCCTTGGGCTCTGCCTGACACTTGGCTCTGCAGGGCCCCAGCTGTTGATCACGTCCCTACCTAGCCTTGTTTCCTCTGCAGACAGGTGGGAGGTCACAGGTTGGCGCTTGCTGACTCCCTTGCCTGTGCCCTGTTCACGTCACCTCCCTGTGGCTTCCACACACCTTCTGTAGTTTCTACAGTTCGCACCTGTTTTTCAGAAACAAAGTGAAGATGTGCCTCCCCTCCTTTCAAGCCCTGCCCCTCCCGCGATCGTTCTACCCTGGCAGAGGCTACCACGGCACTTCAGCAAGAGCAGAGTGGTCCTGGGCCTCACTGGGTCATTGGGAAGAAGCACTGATACACTGACCAGCACGTGTCCTCTTGCTAATCCCTTCGTCTCTTCTTGTCTCTCCGGCCCTGACTTGTGGGACCCCTGCAGTGCGAAGGACCTTGAAGAGTGGCCTGACTCCAGAAGAAGCTAGAGCCCTGGGCCTGGTTGGCACGTCCGAGCTGCAGCTGTGACTTTCACAGGCCCTCAGAGCGCGCTGAGCAGAGAACCAGCTCTGGCCGGTCCTGTTCAGGCCGATGTGGGTGGAAAGACTTGACCCTGACACCTGGTGGCTGAGAACTGAGTGCTCATTTCTACATGTAACAGATTACTCGTGTCATGCTGTGTGCTGACACGGATCTTCAGAGCCTCCTCACGTGCTTTGTCATGTCAGCTGTCTCTCTCTTGTTTCCTTCATACCTGGTTTATTAGTTCCAAATGTGACACCTTTTTTTTCTGGCAAGAAACAGCCCTTGTAAGGAACAAATCGTGTCTGTCACAGTTGTTATGATAGCATGAGGCCATTTGATTGGACTCAGAGATTGGGTCTTCAGAACAGCAAAATGTCCAGATGTAAACTCCAGCATTGTACACAGAAGCAAGCACAGTGTTCCCGGTTGTGGATTTTAGATGTACTAAGTGTTTATACACAAACTCATGAGTGTACATCATGTTTCAAATACTAAATAAACAGAATTTAATGTCATCACAAGACACATTCATTCTCACAGGCATAGGACCTTAGATAGTGACACATGGTCATATCCTTACCAGTCAGCAAGGCCTCCTCTGTTTCCTCACAGAGCCTTGCTTGGTGACTTGCATGGTCCCTTGGGTTGTATTTTGTTGAGTAACCCCAGTAACGTGTTCTTCAGTACTCCTGATTTAATTAGGCAATCTGCCCTTGCTACAGGGCATGGTAGCTACTGTTTACCTAGTATGTATCACCTCACCCCTGAGGGTTGTTCTGAGTGATTCTGGAACACAGAGTAGCTTTTCACGCATATCTAAACTCTTTGGGAACTTACTTTTTTTTGCCTTTTATGTAAAAATTTACTTTCTCAGAATATTTACTAAATCACCAAGATGAAGTGGGATTTTAAACTGTCTAAAGAGAGCTCAGGACTTCACATTTAATACTCGTCTCTCTAGTACCGGTGATCGACACCTACAGTGTTCAAGAGGTGAAGGGACTGTCAGTTCAGGGCTCTCACCTATTACAGAGTGACACTGAAGGGCAAATGCCCAGGAAATGACCTAGACCTCCACAGAGGCCCCTGGGCCAGCCAGGGTTCTCCATAAAGAGCTGTCTCCTAAATCAGAGAAAGGTAAGCCGTAACAATAGCTGTTTGGGGAGGTTGGAGGAGTGGTCCACCTTTCTCTGTTGCCTCTGTTCCTGGGATCATGAGTTTTTGATAACATGTAACATTGCCCAGAATGTCAAAGATAACATATTCATAGCACAGGCCCGTGACTGTGCCCTCCCCAGTCTGTGGGGGACAGCACTCTTTCCAGCAGATGTTTGGGAAAGGACACCAGTTGGATATGAGTACCCTGGAGAGCCTGGAGTGGTGGTTGGAGATTACAGACTACAGAGTTGATTTAATCATTCCATTGAAAAGGATTCACACGGTATTAATAGTCATTCCCTTTATGGTTCTGGGTAGCATGTGTACCATCATGTGTGGTTTAGTGGCTTCGAGGACACCGGCTTGTTGCCTTGGCACTGAACGGACTATCCCATGTGATAGTGATGTGCAGGCAGATGGAAGCTGTGCTGCTGCCGTGCCCTTTGGCCAGTGGGTACTTCGATCCCTTTCTGGCAGCCCTTAGTGTTCTGCTGAAAGCTGATGCTTTACCATAAAAGGCCGTACTCAGAAGGAAGTGACTGAGTCAATCAAATGTTGACTATTTTAGGGATCAAAGGCTTCTCAGAAGCAAGGTTAACTAAAGGAGGGTCTCCCAGAGCTTCATTTCGAATACTATCACTGCGGTATTGTGGTGGTTTGAATGAGGATGACTCCCATAGACTCCAAATATATGAGCACTTTGTCCCCAGTTGATGGCACTGTTTGTGGAGGTTTAAGAGGTATGGAAGCATGCCACTGGGGGTGGGCTTTGAGCATTTGTAACCTGGTCACATTCCCAGTCTCGCTCAGCTTCCTGTGCCTACTTGAAGATGTGGCTCAGCCTTCTGCTCTGCTTGCCTCCCACCGTGCCTCCCCCATCACAAGGGACTCATCCCTCTGGAACCTCTTCTTTCTAGAGGCTGCCTTGGTCATGACGGCCTAGTGCAGCATCAAAGCAGCTACACAGGTATGGGAATGGGACAGGGTGGAGGTGCCTGCCAAAGTCTGTGTGCATTTAGATTAGACTCACCTGGGCATGCTGAGAGCCACCGACCCCTTTACCCTCCAAAACATGGTGATCTGGGATCTGCAGATTTGAGAATGTTTGAAAGGTTATCTCATTTCCACACTGTGAAGGTGACTTTGGAAGCCACAGAATGGCTTTCTCTGTCTCTGTGTGTGTGTGTGTGTGTGTGTGTGTGTGTGTGTGTGTTACTGTGTAGCCAGAGGTTGAAGTCAGCTGTCTTCTGTCTTCTTCTATTGCTACCTTTTTTTTTTAAAGATCTCTCAATGAACCGGAGCTTGGTGTTTTAATGGCTAGACTAGCTGGCCATTAAGCCCCAGGATACTCCTGTCTGTGTCCTGAGCACTGAGGTTACGTATGTGAGCAGTTGAGCCTGACTTTTACATGGATTCAAACTCAAGTCATGTTTCTTCAGCAAGCACTTCACCCATCTTTTAGGATAGCTCCAGCTCCGCATGGCTGTTTTTTCTCCTCTCCCTGCGGTAAATAATAAGGGACTGAAGGATTCTGTAAAAGCAAATAGAACTCCCCAGGGCAGAACTGGTTCTTTACTACTGTCAACCTATGATTAATGGCAGAGAAACAGCTTTCTGAGTGTTTATTCAGGTATAGCAGGGGAAGGGAGTTGCAATCTAGGACATAAGCTCTGGTACTCTACAGTATGCTGCTAAGTCATGTGGAGACTGGGACAAAGGGAAGCTTTTGGAGACGAAAGAGAAGTTCTGTGTGGGTTGCAGGGGCTGTCTCCAGTTCACCTAGCTCATTAGTGGAGACCGTCTGTCAGGCAGGTGTTCTTGCTCAAGCAGCTAGCTGTCTTCATGTGACTACCTCTCCCTGTGGGCTAGCTGTCCTTGTGTGAGTCCTTGGCAAGCTCAGGCTGTGATTTTTAGAAAATATATAATCATAGTATGAATGTTCCTCCTTCATGACCTTTTTGAACCTGCTTAATAAGATATGTGACTTCGTTTTGGTATTGATAACTTTCATGCTAACAAGGAACTGATTAACTACTTAGGACGTGTTTGAACAGCTTTTCTCACACTGGGTGCCCATTGAATTATGCTTGGCCTGTCTTGCCTTGAAAGCAAGAATCTCTCACTAGACAGCTTCCCATGCCCAGTAATACGGAGGGAACATAGGTGGTGGTGCAAGGGGTCAGCTCTTGTCATTTCTTTCTTTTCTCCACCTAAAGAGAGGCTTGTTGACTCGGTGGTAGGACAGACTGCTGCAGGGGGTAAACCCCACGGTACTTGTCAAGGTGTAGTTAGAATACAGGAGTCCTCAGGAGCCTTGGAGGGTAGCTCTAGAACACTCTGTTCTGCATCATTTCTTTTCCCACTTTTGTTCAGTTCTACTGAATTAAGATACATCGGACGGTCAAGAGCTCCTCATTCTGCACCTTCAGCTTAGTGGTTCACTAGTTTTTAGTGAAACTCGATTTTTCTAGTTGTTGCTTATTTCCTCTCTTCTGGCTACTACTTTGCAATCTGTCTACCTCTATAAGCAATTTAAAAAATGTGTGTTTGTGTGCGTGCATGCGTGCACACACATATGTGCAAGTGCCTATAGTAGCAAGAAGAGGATGTCAGATCCCCTAGAGCTGGAGTTACAGGTGGTTGTGAGCCACCCATTGTGGATGCTGGGAGTCAAACTCTGGTCCTCTACAAGACTAGCAAGTGCTCTTAACTGCTGTGTTGTCTCTCCAGCCCCCCTGCTAGCAATTCTAATTCAGGGCATCGAATTTCTCTTTGAGAAATTTGCCCTTTGAGAAATGTTAAAGCAAATGGTGTGTTACCTGTGCGAAGGGCTGACATAATCTCTCAGACCCTTACCACAGATGCTTTTGTGCCTGTTTTCGTATAGATGCTGGAAAGGGAAGAAAGCCAAACCGTTCTGTTGAAGATGCAGGGGTTTGAATTTTTTTTAAATGTAAGGATTCATTTGTTTAACTCGTTCATGCTGGGTGTGGTGGCACAGGCTTTTATTTAATCTCAGCACTCCTGAGGCACAGCTCTGTGAGTTCAAGGCCAGCCTGGTCTACACAGGGGGTTCCAGGCCAGCCAGGGCTACAGGGAGACCCTGTCTCAAAACAACAACAACAACAACAAAACCCAAGCAACCAACCAGCAAACCAAACCAAACCACCTCACTTAAAAGGAGTTGGGGATAAAGGAGCAAGTGCACACAGCCTCAGAGGGCTAAAAACCAGTCTTTTTCTTCTAGGTTCACTGCTGAACACTGCAGGGAGGAATAGGGCCAGGAGCTGTGGCATAATTTCCTGGCTTTAAGTGGCCTGGGTTTCATCTATGGTACCCAGGCGGTAGTCTAAGTGTGGTCCTGAGGCACAGTACTGGCATCACCACTGCAACACACTGAAAATGCTCCCCGATCATCAGGTTCTAGTCTTGAAATTTAAAGGTTCCCATAGAAGCTGAATCCTTGGCAGATGTGATTATGTTATGGATTCTTGATGTGGGGAGGTCATCCTTGAGTGTCTGGGTATGGCCCAAACCCAATTCCAAGAATCCTTGTAAAGGAGAGGGTGAAGTGGTAACAGCAGCAGGGACTGAAGTGATGTGGACCCAAACCAAGGACTGCTGGAAGGGGAGGGATGACTCTTCCCTAGAGCCTCCCAACTGTAGCCCCAGTGACACCTGGATTTTGGCTCACTGTATTACTTTGCTGCTGCTGTGATAAAACACCAAGATCAAGGCAACTTACAGAAGAAAGAGTTTATTTTGGTTTATGGTTCCAGAGAGTCAATAATGGTGGGAGAGGCATGGCAGGAGGCAGTTGGAGCAGAAAGCTGAGAGCTCGTGTCTTCGAGCACACTCAAGGTGCAGAAGCAAACTGGAAGTGGGATGGGACCAGGCCATGAACTCTCCAAGCCTGCTCCTACTGACACACTACCTCCAGCAAGGCCACACCCCCTAAATCTGCAAAAGCACCACCAACTGGGGACTAAGTGTTCACATATGTGAGTCTCCGTGGGGCATTTCTCATTCAAAACACCACCCCCAGAGAAACTGATATAGAACTTCTGGTGTCCAGACCTAAATGAGAGCAAATTTATGTTGTTTTAAGCCACCAGCCCTAAGAAATGATGCAGCCGTACAAATCTGCACTGAGGAGGAGGTGTGGGGGGGTGTGCCAGGGCTGGTCATCAGCTGGGAAAAAGGAGTGCTGATCCTTCCCCTCAGGGACAGTAACAGAAGCCACGGGAGGCGGCCATCACGTTAACTTCAATTTATCTGCCATTCTTCGGCCATTTCTAGTTTTGATTAAAAATCGTTTCATCAGAAAGTTAAAAAAATAAAACCACCAAATTGCTTAAGGGATGAAATGTCTTTGCAATTTTAAAGAAAGCTAATGGCTCTGAAATAGTGAAGTTATGCATTAAAATGATCTTCAATTTTGTTAGAAAAGTCATCTGGTGGAAAACAGTTTTGTTTGCTAGGCAATTCATAGGGGAGAAAATGGATTTCTGAATGATTTTTTAAGTTACTTATTGAAAGCATCTGTGTGAGCACTTGATTTGCATTATTTAATAGAGTTCCTCTAGCCATCCCATATTTTCATTTTACATTAAAGAAAACAGCATGAGAGGTGTTGAAGAACTGTTGAACTCCTGGGCAGATGACAGGAAGTGGTACGTCCAACAGGAAGTGGTACAAAACCACTGGCTTGTCTCACTAGGTGCTGGTTACGTTTCGCTCTTTTGGAGGCCTTATCAAGACATCTGTCCGTTGGGTACCCAGAGCCAGCATGTAAAATGTGCAGCACAGACAAGACCGGGGGTGTACCTGGCTCGCGGAGCTTTCTCCACCACGGCAGGGTTTTCGGAGGCGGTGAATGAGCTGCGCTCAGGGCATCCGACTCTAGAATAAAGCAGTTAAGGCCCGCTCAATTTTTTAAAATTCACAGTAATCATTTTCATCACCCCCGCCCCATTAATTCTGCTTAGCTGTTGTTCGCCTGTCCTAAAATATGGGGCATTGGCTTAATGTATAATTATGTCTAACTGACTTTAAATTTATGGGATTCTAAAAAAGTTAAGATGGCTTTCAAGAGCAGCATGAAGTCCCTGACTGGAAAACCACCGGGATGTATACAGATAAGGTAAGACGACCAAAAGTTCACTGGGTGATGCTGGCATGAAGCACACCCCTCAGAGGTGTGTGTGTGTGGGGGGAGGTGCACAGAGCTCTGGGTGGAGGCCGGCTGGAGCTGGACCTCACAGGTGTGTGTGTGTGGAGTGCACAGAGCTCTGGGAGGAGGCCGGCTGGAGCTGGACCTCACAGGTGTGTGTGTGTGGAGTGCACAGAGCTCTGGGAGGAGGCCGGCTGGAGCTGGACCTCACAGGTGTGTGTGTGTGGAGTGCACAGAGCTCTGGGAGGAGGCCGGCTGGAGCTGGACCTCACAGGTGTGTGTGTGTGGAGTGCACAGAGCTCTGGGAGGAGGCCGGCTGGAGCTGGACCTCACAGGTGTGTGTGTGTGGAGTGCACAGAGCTCTGGGAGGAGGCCGGCTGGAGCTGGACCTCACAGGTGTGTGTGTGTGGAGTGCACAGAGCTCTGGGAGGAGGCCGGCTGGAGCTGGACCTCACAGGTGTGTGTGTGTGGAGTGCACAGAGCTCTGGGAGGAGGCCGGCTGGAGCTGGACCTCACAGGTGTGTGTGTGTGGAGTGCACAGAGCTCTGGGAGGAGGCCGGCTGGAGCTGGACCTCACAGGTGTGTGTGTGTGGAGTGCACAGAGCTCTGGGAGGAGGCCGGCTGGAGCTGGACCTCACAGGTGTGTGTGTGTGGAGTGCACAGAGCTCTGGGAGGAGGCCGGCTGGAGCTGGACCTCACAGGTGTGTGTGTGTGGAGTGCACAGAGCTCTGGGAGGAGGCCGGCTGGAGCTGGACCTCACAGGTGTGTGTGTGTGGAGTGCACAGAGCTCTGGGAGGAGGCCGGCTGGAGCTGGACCTCACAGGTGTGTGTGTGTGGAGTGCACAGAGCTCTGGGAGGAGGCCGGCTGGAGCTGGACCTCACAGGTGTGTGTGTGTGGAGTGCACAGAGCTCTGGGAGGAGGCCGGCTGGAGCTGGACCTCACAGGTGTGTGTGTGTGGAGTGCACAGAGCTCTGGGAGGAGGCCGGCTGGAGCTGGACCTCACAGGTGTGTGTGTGTGGAGTGCACAGAGCTCTGGGAGGAGGCCGGCTGGAGCTGGACCTCACAGGTGTGTGTGTGTGGAGTGCACAGAGCTCTGGGAGGAGGCCGGCTGGAGCTGGACCTCACAGGTGTGTGTGTGTGGAGTGCACAGAGCTCTGGGAGGAGGCCGGCTGGAGCTGGACCTCACAGGTGTGTGTGTGTGGAGTGCACAGAGCTCTGGGAGGAGGCCGGCTGGAGCTGGACCTCACAGGTGTGTGTGTGTGGAGTGCACAGAGCTCTGGGAGGAGGCCGGCTGGAGCTGGACCTCACAGGTGTGTGTGTGTGGAGTGCACAGAGCTCTGGGAGGAGGCCGGCTGGAGCTGGACCTCACAGGTGTGTGTGTGTGGAGTGCACAGAGCTCTGGGAGGAGGCCGGCTGGAGCTGGACCTCACAGGTGTGTGTGTGTGGAGTGCACAGAGCTCTGGGAGGAGGCCGGCTGGAGCTGGACCTCACAGGTGTGTGTGTGTGGAGTGCACAGAGCTCTGGGAGGAGGCCGGCTGGAGCTGGACCTCACAGGTGTGTGTGTGTGGAGTGCACAGAGCTCTGGGAGGAGGCCGGCTGGAGCTGGACCTCACAGGTGTGTGTGTGTGGGGTGCACAGAGCTCTGGGTGGAGGCCGGCTGGAGCTGGACCTCACAGGTGTGTGTGTGTGGAGTGCACAGAGCTCTGGGTGGAGGCCGGCTGGAGCTGGACCTCACAGGTGTGTGTGGGGGGAGGTGCACAGAGCTCTGGGTGGAGGCTGGCTGGAGCTGGGCCTCAGGAGGGAGGTGCACAGAGCTCTACGTGGAGGCCGGCTAGAGCTGGGCCTCAGGAGGAACTCCAGGTGTAAAGCCACAAGGGAGAACCACGCTGGTGTCTTGGTACGGGACTGAATGGTTCAGCAGAGCTGCAGGGGTCATGCGCAGGTTCATGGCTACAAATAGTATCTGGGGTCCCACTGCAAAGCGGAATGGGAAAAGGAGCACCTGTCCTTCCTAAGCACTAACCTCCGTATTAGCTCACTTAGCAGTCCCAACTCCATTACAAAGGCTGCATGTGTCCATAAGAGAATGCTTGGCTGGAAAAACAAGAGTCCAGTCAGGACTGGCTGAAGCCAAAGAAGGGAATTTATCAATAGATTCCAAAGGTAAGAAGAGCACAGCTAAACTGGGTCGCTGTCCACTGCGTCCATTCAACTACAATAAAAGGGTCAGAATTATACACTGCGCAATAATGCTGCCAGGGACCCAGTGAGTGGCTAGGCTACCGGACAGAAAAAAGAACATGCATTATAATCACTAGAGCAACTGCTAAAAGCTTAGCAAGAAGTATGTATGGCTTAGAAACCAACAGACTCCAATTTTTTTTAAAACAAAATGTGAGGAACAAGTAGGAGATAAAGCAGGATGACACATGAGATAACGCTGAAGCGGATACAGGGGATTAATTGTGTCGTATTTACATCTCTAAGTGTTTTGTATTCTCCATGGTACAGTTTAGGAATGATGTATCATACAAAAAAGCTGCAAATGGTCCTGTGGTTATTCCAGTCCAGTTCTTATACATGCTTTACTGGATTATAAGCAGTTTGAATTTTCCGTGACATTAAACCCAGACCTTAAGCTGGAATGTCAGACTCAGTATCACTGTCACTCTTTCAGCGGAGTGGAAATCCTGTGCCAGAAATGCTATGCCTGTAATTACAACATGGGGGTGGGAGGGGGGCTCAGGTAGGAGGCTGCACAGTGAACTGTAAACATCAGTCTGGTGAGATCTTTTTCATGGGTGGGAGGGGAGAGATTCCTGATGCTGGAACCTTTCTTGTCAATTCTGATTTTGTGCATCATAAGTGGGATCCAGGAATCTTATTTTCCACAATACTAGTGACTTTAGGGCATGTTTGTAATAGCTTTAAGGATCAGAGTCAGATTCTATGGGCTGGCATGTGCAAGCTGTACCTCTTTTCCTCTGTCTCTGGCCTGGCCACCTTCCTACAAAGAGCACGGTGGCATGGTGCTTTTGCAGTGTATCGATATGTCATGAGGTGACATGAGGCTCTGTTGCTTCTTTTCTATAATTCCAGCAGTGTCTTCTTCCTGGGCAGCTGATTTCTTACATAGCACATTGTCATTTTAACTGCATTAGTTTTAAAACAGAAATCTCATGGGTGTTTCTTCCCCCATTTAATGCATCCAGCTCCATGTTGTTATGTCCTTGTTAAAAGTGCAATGGCCCTCCTTTAGAAGGACTAATCCCATGGGTTGAGAGACCTATACAATTACTCAGGGCCACATAAACAGAAGGGCTTCATGTTTGATTTATTGTGCTGCTTAATGTTAACATTGAACTCGTGTTCTCTAAGGAAGAAAAGTGGCACACACAGGAGCATGGAAGATACGCATGTCCACCGTTCCTCACCACTGTATGTACACACAGCCTTTGTGATGCCATGTTGAGCCTGGGTACAAGCGGCAGCATGATGTGGCAGGGTTCAGAGTAGACAGGATACAAGGGAAGCAAGTCCAAAGCTTAACATGTTGTGTCCTAAAGTCCCAAGAAGCCATCTTTCCATTTGAGCCAGACTTCCGTCAGACACAGAACAAGGGCAGTGGCACTTTTAAGGCATCAGTGACCAAGGACCGGTACTGTCCTACTCCTGCTGACTCCCTGGATGTGCCAGCTGCGCGCAATGAGAAGAATGACAGAAGTGCAACAGGACAGCCCATACTTTATACACTGTTCGGCAAGCGTGAGTAAGTGTGCCGCTAAAAGGTGCACATGGCGAGCTCAGTAACAGCCGGTCGTCTTCTGCAGTTTTTCTACTGTTCTGATAGTAAAACACACTCTATTTGCATTTAAGGCTGGAACTGCATAATATAAAATTAAATGTAAATGGAACACGGCACCAAAACAAGTTGTAAGAACACCATGATGGCAGCAAAGAGACACACACGGTAACGTTCGTGGCAGTTCTAACTGGGTCTATTCATTACACAAGATGAATTTCCTATCTTCGTACACAGTTCTGTTTTTCTCACCTCCCCATCACCCTCCAGGACCCCTTCCCCTCACTGCCTCACTTCTTGTCCCCAGATGGCCCCTTCTGCATTCCTGTCTTATATGTATTCAAATAAGGATTCTGCACATGAGAAAAACATGTAGCATCTCTCTGAGTTTGGCATATTTCACCTAGTATCTCCATTCCATCTATTTCTATACAAACGACATAATTTCATTTTTATGGCTGAATAAAACTCCAATGTATACATACACATTTTTATCCGTTCATCTATTAGTGAAGCTATATGGCAGATTCCGTAATATGCCTCCAGTGAATAGTGCTGTCATAGGCATGGGTGTGCCAGGCTCTTGGATGGCTTTCGGTGTACACTAGTGAGTGGTACCGCTTAGTTTTTTGAGGCACCTCCACGCTCATCTGCATAAAGGTCCCAGTAACTTACATTCCTGAACCCATGCAACAGCATTCCTCACCACCTTCCAATGCCCTTGGCAGCACTTATTATCCTTTGTTTTCTTGGTGACAGCCATTCTAACTGGAATATGGAGTGCTGACAAAATACTGACTTTTCTTGGATGGCTAACGGGGTCCACCATTTTTTTCAAGTGTTTATTTGCCATTTGTTTTTGAGACTGTTCAGTTCATTTGTCCAGTTGTGGACTGATTAGTTTTTTGTTGGCATTTAGTTTTTAGAGTTCTTATTTTCAAAGCATGTTCCTGTCAGATACTCTTCATTCCATTTTTTTTTTTCTGTGCACAAGCTTTTTAACTATGCAGTTCTATTTTGCAATTCTAGCTAGGAATGCATCTATCGGAGGCCCTTTCAGGAAGGCCTTGACTCTCCGTTGTAAAATATTCCATTCTCTCTTAGCAGTTTTGGAAATGCAGGTCTTGCATCCAGGATCACAGCTGTGTGGGCCCATTCACCTGCTGTTGTTTTTGTGGTAGCATCATGCTTCATTTCTGCCCTGACAGGGTAACTGCGGTTACCCTGCGGTTTCCGGCTCTGCTCATTTTACTCAGGATTGCTTTAGCTATTTGGGGTTTTTTGTGCTTCAAAATGAATTTTAGAGTTTTTTTCTTGTCTCTGAAGAATGTCACTGGGATTTTTTTTCTTCTTTTTGAGACCAGGTCTTCCTGAGCCTCGGCTGGCCTAGAGCTCATTATGGCTGTGCTCTCACAGATTCGTCTGCCTCTTCCTCCCAAGTCTTGGGATCAAAGGTGTGTGCTACTAGGCCCTGCTGTGTCATTGTGGAGTTTTAACTGAGAATGTATGGAATCTGTAGATGGCCTTTGGCAGTATATCCATTTTCATAATAATAATTCTGCCAGCCCATGGCCACAGGAGATCTTTCCATCTTTCTGGTGTTTCCAAACTTTTTTAATAGTTTAGATTCATCTATTAACTTATCAATAAATGTGCGCATGTGCATTTGCCTACATGACATTTATTTTTACCACATGTGTGCAGGGTCCTGCAGAGGGTGTCTGACTCCCTAGAACTGGAAGTACAGGCAGTTGTGAGCCACTGTGTGGGTGCTGGTAATCAAACCCAGGTCCTCTGCAAGAGCAGTAACCACTGAGCAATCCCACTAGCGCCTCTTTAGTTATTCTGAAGATCTTTCATTGCGGAATTACTGGTAGGAAAATCCCAACTGTCTTTTTTAAAACGACTCTGGGATTTCCGTCATTTTGCACTCACTGTTTTCAGTACAGCAGAGAAAAAGTGGCTGTTCTTTTAGTGATTTCTATCCTGCTTCTCCACCTTCTGCAGTGCTCACTTTGATCATGAATGGCTTTCGTTTATTTTACTTTCCAAGGTATTCACTTCTCCTCTAACTTAAAAAGATAACTGTGCCGTATAGTAATCCTGGTTGGTATTCTTGTCAGGACTTGAAATACGTTACTGTATACTTTCCTGCCTCTTAGGGATGGGGCTGAGAGGTCTGATGTTATTCTGGTGAGTTTGCCCAAGATTTTCAAATAAAACTGGAAGAGATAACTGTCCCAACAGATGGTCAAATTACAACTCAATCACAAGAAACATGAAAATCTACCCGATCCCTCCAAAAGAGCATAACTCAATAGCCAGATCCAAAGACGAAATGACTACGCCAAACAATTCAAAAGCCTAGTTCTAAAAATAATGTCTCAAGGAGGACTCAAACAAGCAGGTGACTGACCTAAGGAAGTCAATTCCAGATGAGAAATTCAACAAGGAAAGTGAGATTTTGAAAACAAGTAACAGCCAAACACCAAAAAGAAACGTTGGAAAAGAAAAATTCTCAACAGCGGAAGGCATCTCCAACAGCAGATCAAGCGGAATGAGTATCAGGGCTTGAGGACCAGGCAAGGAGACACTGCCTTCGAACAAGCGTAATGACAGCTTTCAAGAATTCTAGGACTTTCTCAAGAAACCAAACCTAAGAAGCCGTGGGCAAGAGAAAGAGCAGAGATACAAAGTAAAGGAACAGAAAAGTGGTTCAATGAGATGATAGAAAACTGCTCAAATCTTAGAAGAAAGATGCGTATCCAAACAGAGCTGCATGACCAGGAAAGCATTTCTCACATCACATCTTAACTGAAAGCTGCAAGCGAAGCATGTTCTCCTGAGTGGAAGAGGCCTATGTCTTAGTTTTGCACTGGACTCTCCCATTGCGGCCCTGCTCTTCACTTGGCTCCTTCTGAGGCTGGTCTGGAGCTTTTCTTGTTATGAACCCCTTCCTTCTACAGCCCTTTGACTCTGACTGTTCCAGGCTTGAAGGGCACTACTGCTCCCTCGGTCCATCTGTGGAATATGTAAGTGGGACCAAACTCAATTAACACACAGGCTCCACAAATGTGAACGACGAACATCTCCTGCGGTAGAAGACACTATGACTTCTCAACAAAGCAGCAGTCAGGCAAATGATGGCCTGGTCAAGCTGGCTCTCCCGTGAACTGCTGCACATATTGAACTGTTCCAAGTGGAATAAAATTCAAGGGTCAGAGTATCTCCTAAATTAGAGGTGATCCTGACACAGCCATAGTATCATTATAAATACATAAGCGGTTTTAAAATCACCAGTGCTGAACTGTAAATGGTCGGTTTCGCACTGCAAAGGCAAGGAGCAGAACTGTTTCAAACACTTTTTTCCAGGCATGGTGGTACATGCTAGAACCCCAGCACTGGAAGAGTGGAAGCAGGACAAGTGTGAGGTTAAGGGCAGCCTGGGCTATTAGAGATCCTGTGTAAAAGACAAACAGTGAACCAGTATGTACTGGCATGTTCTAAAGCAAGTGAATGCCTACTGACATGAAACTCAGTACACTGCCAAACACAATGGAGCATTTACATTCAAGTATTTGAACTATTTACAAAACTGGAAGCAGGCAGTTTGCCATGGTCCTTGAAGACTACACTCTTTTCCTTGGGTTCGAGGACGTAGGAAGCAGTGGCCCAAAGCTCCTTTTTCTTATCACTAGAGTCAACACCAAAATTAAGATTTTAATTTTTTATATATGCACATGTGTGTGTGTGCGCATGTATGTGTTGTGTTATAGCTCCTGCAGCTGGAGTTATAGGTGGTTGTGAGCCAACCTCATGTGGGTGCTGAGAAACAAACTCTGTAAGAGCCTGCATGTTCTTAACTACTAAACCATTTCTCCAGTCTCCAAAACAAAAACGTTAAGACTTCAATAAACGAAGTGATGTTAGTAACGAGATACAGGTAGAGAATCATGGAGACTTAGAGTTTCTAGGGGGTTACGGGAAAGAGAAGCCCTGTACTAGAAGCCGGGGTAGAAAGAACATTGGAGTATGTCAGCCAGCTGGGATCCAAGTGTGCTTCTGGTACGGGCTCTGCCCCTCCTCAGAACTCTTGTCGTCTGGAATTTCTGGACACAACTGGCAGCCACCGTAGGTCTGGGTGGATAGCGTGTGTGGCCGTCAGGGAGGCCGAGCAAGGAAGCAGACATTCCTAATTGAAAATCTGCGTAGTGTCTTTTCTTACAGAAATCCTGTCAGATGAAGTAGGTAAATCCAGATTTCTCTTCTCACACAGTAGGCCTATGTGGGCTGGCTACACGTCTAGTACCATCGTGTGTCTGTGTAGAAGTTCTGGTACAAGAGGCCCTTGGAATCCCACACTGCTCCAAGCAGGTTTCGGCTTAGAGCAGAGAGAGGCAGCTCAGAACCGTGGCCAGGCAGAACATGTGGAACACTCATCAGGGACTGGCTTGTCAAAAGTTATGAAAAGTTATGCAAATCAACACCTGGGAGTTGTAAATAGTTAAAGTACAGTGGAAGCATTCTTTTTGAAAATAATTTGGGCAAATGTGTAAATACCGTAATACAAAGCTGGAAGCAAAACACTTTACAAGAAACTGTCGGGAACATGGAACTTTATAGAAAATTAGCAAGAAATGACCCAAGTGAGATCTGTTTGTGGGACAGGACGTAAAGAACATAAAATTGTATCTTTAAGAGTTTTTATAAAACATCACACAGCCTGTCAAGATAAGGCATCAACCGTACCTAACAGCAAAAACAAACTGACCTGAAGAACTGTAAGAAAATATCCTTATGAAACGCTGTCCAAACATTTGATAGAAATGTCCTGTATCTCTGAGTTGTCCAATATGGAATCTACGAGACACGTAAATACTTGAGGAGGTGCGAATGTAGCTGAGGATATGACTTTTTCAAGTTCTGGCTAACGACACTGGAAATAAAAGCCTAGAGCATTGGTCACTCAGGAGGATGCTTACAGTCACAGACACACAAAGACTTTGAGGGCCATCTGTGCATTGATTCACAGGGCTAGTGGAGAGCTAGGATGAGTGGTGCTCATTTTCGGACAGGGTTTCCAGAGCCAGAGGAGGGTTTCGGGGTAGGGGGAGCTGAGGGCCCAGGCCCTTTCTGGGCACCTGCCGGCTGCACAGTCCCTTTCTTTTTGGGGACTGAGAGCTTGTTCTTGAACACTTTGCTGGGGTCCAGCTTGTTTACGAAGGACTCACTCTCTTCCGTGAGCAGGTCTGTGTTGTAAGTGACAGGTTTATACATACTGAACCATTGCTGTAGGAGGGAAGTGGAAAAGAAAGTCAAATTCAAAGGAAAAATCCCATTTTTGTGCTTTTTAGTGTGAATACAGGGGAAGAGACACAAACTGACATTTCCTAAACCAAATCTTTTGAGTGTGAGCTGGTAAAGTATGTGTGATCATTAAGAAACAAAAATCTGCAAAATCGGAAAGATTTCAGTTACGGAATACTCAACTTATCTATATTTTTATGAAAAACTGCCTTCCACGCTTACTTGCTCTTCGTTAAGAGAAAGCGGTGGCAGATCCGATCAACTCTTGGTCAGGCACTTCATGAGGCCTCTAAAATAAACACAGTAGGAGAGCCAAGAATCGAACCTCCTTCCTTCTGACCTAGTCAGTCCACCAGGGACAGATGGTGCCATCGGGGCATGCTGGCAGCAGCGTCCCTCCATCAGTTGTGACAGAGGTGAGCGCAAGACCTTTCCTCAGGGTGAGGTGTGTGCTGGTGTTCTGGAAAGCCATTAGTCAAAAGGACATCCAAAATTTTGGTGTTTTTTAAAATCACAACTGCCTCACAACACTGGCCAGATAGAAACTGTTCTTAGACGACATTTGAGGAAAAGGAGGCCTGGTGTGTATCTTGCACAGCTGAGGTGGAACGGAGTCCTCTAATGTCTTGCTAACTTAGTGCTCTGGGAAATTGTATGATTTCTTTCTGACCAGACCACGCAGCAGAAGTTCTAGCCCTTGCTGGTTTTCAAGCCAGGCAGCAGAAGCCCAGCATTTGGTTGAAATGACGCCCAGATCTCAACTATAAATGGGAAGAAAGCTCTGTGCACTGATGGGGAAGAGCTCCACAACCAAGTGTTAAGTAGACAGTGCAGAACTACTTCCTACATTTGTGAGGTAGCAAGAAGTACAAAGAGAACAGGCATTAATGCCTTCCATGCAAGGAGCATCTCAAGAAGGCGTGCAAACTGCCAACAGCACCTGCCTCACAATGTTCAGAAGAGCGCAGAGTCATTCATTTGAATGACTCATCTTCCACACCTTGTCTGAACTCTTGTTTAGCTTACTAAGCTCTGCAGGAGAGGAGGCAGCAGACCTTCAGTCTTTCCAAGTGCATGTAGTCAACCCAATAAACAATCAACTGGGCCTAAGCCCTCAATAACATTTAATTAAAAATACCTTCCTTGTTGATTCTAATGACATATTAGAATCACTTGTCATACTTATTGAAAATATAGGTTCTACCCCAGATAGCTTAATCTAGATGGATGATTTGGGAATTTGTAACCACTTCCACGGGAGACTTTTGATTCATGTCACATTTTGAGATGGCAGGTGTTCTCTGCTTACCTTGGCCTGTGGGCTGATACCATAGCTGGTGAAGGCATACTGCCACTGGGGCAGGCCCAGGTGGGTGATGAGCAGGCGATAGTAGGCAGTAAAGGTATCTGTGAGAAAATGCCAGTATAATGCTCTGTCCAGGAACCAGATCTCAGTGTCATGAGGTAATCCTACAATACACACAAAGAAAAAAGGGTCACCTTCACGTTTTTCCTTTTAACTGAAATGTCAATATACACTCATGGTAAGGAGAAACCCAACAGTAGAAATAACATAAAAGTTCCCTCTTTCCCCCTCTAACCTCCTAGTCCTACTGTCCCATGGCTTTTACCGGTTTCTGTGATACTCACAGATTACTGATCCATCACTCAATGAATCTATCTGTTTACTCTGACCATCTGGCAGTACATTAAGGCTGCCTTAAGCAGATGTTCCTGCTCTGTAGGGACCCAGCATTCCATCTCCCAGGGGTATAGCTTTTCTGATGGAGAGAAACTCTGATGGCTCTAGCTTTTTTGAAGACATCTCTCAAGAATCAAAAGAGCTGGGGAAAAAGAACCCCCTGGAAGAGCCCAGCTCACCTCACTCTTGCAACCCTGCTTGTGCTGGCATGGGATGTCCTGGGCCCGCCGTCTTCTGCCTCACACTCATCTATGGTCTTCTATCTCTACCCCTCAAGCCTACCCTGGCTCATCTGTCTAGATTGTGTACCATCACCAAGGGTTTTCCATCTAGTCTCTTGCTTCTCCAACACTACCTGTCACATTTTCATTTGAATGACTCTCTCATCTTCCACACCTTGTCTGAACTCTTGTTTGGCTTTCTAAGCTCTGCAGGAGAGGAGGCAGCAGACCTTCAGACTTCTCCTCCTCCCTTAGGTGAACCATTTAGCTTACTAAATGGAAACGGTCCTTATTCCCAATCAGCTTTCTCATGACTTGGCTTTTAGCCATGTGTCCCTTTCAGCCCTCCCCCATATCTAATTTGTCATAGTTCATGATGGAGCTGAGAAGCCTCTACATGGAAATGACCTTTCCTCTCCAGAGGTAAATTCTGGTGCTTATACCTCTTCACATCGCTAGACAGAAAGCTAGCTGAGGAGCCTTTGGCCTCATCTAGCTCTAGGTTTACAGTCCTTAGGCCTGAACTGCCCTGGGGCGGGGCGGGGCAGGGGTGCAAAATGCCTCCCTAGCAGCTGCCACCTGCTCCACTTGCTCCTGACGCTCCATGTGGAGGCTGAACTCTAGTAATTCAGGGGTCTATTGCTCTTAGTCTACATATAAAAGTATACAAGAAAATGGGTTTCCTGGACGCTTATCTAATGCTTGACACTATGTCCAGAGTGAGGAGTTCTGTACGCTTTTACTTCTAATATCTAATCTCATTGGCTGTTTTGCCATGACTCACATAAGAGATGGGTAAGGGACTATAGAAATCAGCTTAGTTGGGGGATGCAGAGAGGACCAAAGGTGCTTTCTGGGAAACCTGGAAGCATCTCAGGGAGCCTGCTGTGTTGGCTAACAAGCATGGTCAGGCAAGACAAGACTACCTCCGAACTGTGGGACGATGTTAGAAATGACTCTTACCTGGTTTCCCATTTTTGTAGACAAGGCAAACCTTCCCATTCCCATTGCATGAATCTAGCTCAAATATTACACTTCGAGAGTCAAAGTGAGGCTTCTCTGGCTGGTCTTCATTGCCTGGAAACCCAGAAATTAATAGTAATGTTCCAAACAACTCATCTCAGACACAGGACTTTACATCCACCTCTGCTAGGATGAAAAAAAAATAGCGAAGTCTATATTCTAAGTGCCCTGGGTCTCACTAAATGTAATGATTAGCCCTGCTGCCTGGCTCTCTCATCACCAACAGACACTATATTATTTTGCTTCTCTACTGCCGTGATAAACCACCCTGACCTAAGACAGCCTGGAGAAGAAAGGGTTTATTTGGCCTACAGCTCACAGTCTATCATTGTGGAAAGCCAAAGAGGAACTCAAAGTAGGAGAAGAAAGGGTTTATTTGGCCTATAGCTCACAGTCTATCATTGTGGAAAGCCAAAGAAGGAACTCAAAGTAGGAATCTGGAGACAGGAACTGAAGCACAGACCACTGAGGAATGCTGCTTGCTTACTGGCTTGCTCCTCTGGCCTGTGCTCAGCCTGCTTTCTTATATAATCTATCATCTCCTGCCCAGGGGTGCCACCACCCACAGTGGGCTGGACCCTCCCACATGACTCAACAATCAAAAAAGTACCTCACAGACATGCCCACAGGCCAGTCCAAAAGAGGAAATTTCCCAACTGAAGCTATCCGGCATAGACACTGTCAGGAATCTGACATAAGATGACAACTGAATTTCTTTTATTTTAAAGATTTACTTAGTGTATGAGTGCTTGCATGTATGTATGTGTATCAGGTGACTGTCTGGTGCCCATGGAGGCCAGAAGAGGGCACTGGATCAGTTATAGACAGCTGTTAGCCACCTTGTCAGTGATAGGAACTGACCCTGAGTCAAACACTCTTAACCTCTGAGCCATCTCTCTAGTCCCAAATTTATGTGTGTGTGTGTGTTTTGCTTGCATGTAATGTAAATGTACCCATGTTATGTAATCCCCTCTGAGGCCAGAAGTGGGTATAGGGTCCCTTGGAACTAAGGATGGCTGTTAGCCACCATGTGGGTGCTGGGAACTGAACCTGGGTCCTCTGCCAAGAGCAGCCAGTGCTCTTAACCACTGAGCCATCTCTCTAGCCCTCAACTGAATTTCTTGAGAATGGGACCACATAAAGCCAGAGAAGTCTGAACGATGGGACTGTATGAAAACGGGGCACCGTTTACATCTCACTCTTGATTTCTATGCAGTAACTCTGCAGAAAGCCCTAGTCATGTAGTGAACTGATTCACTCCTTTTAGTGGCTGTATCATAATTTATGCCTCTCTTTCCATAGATATGCATTTATGTCACCACCTGCTGATGCAAATTCTAAAATGTGTCAGTTCAGGATCAGTTTGTATTTCCCTGCCTATCTTCCTGTCCGGTACTTTGACTGCATTCCAGGAACTGCTAATGTTGCACTGCTGAGTGCTAACGTTCTCCATTTCTCAGTATTCTTCAGCTCCGTTCTCAGACACAGTGAAGTTACCTGGAAGCAAATACTTTGGGCTTTTAAGATTTGTCAGGCAGAAGCAGGGTATGGTACAGCCTGTAATACTAAAACTTGGAAGGTAAAAGACCAAGAGTTCAGGGTCACTCTCAGCTATATTACAAGTTCCAGGCCAGCCTGGGCTACATGGAACTCTGCCTCAAAAAAACTAATTTTTGGTCAGGATCAGTGGGATCAAAATAGTATTTATCTAAGGCTAATCATTTCCCACTACTAAAGCAGGCAAAGCCTTTCTGAGTATTCTAATCTCTGTGAGTCACAAGGTCCTGCAGCTGTCTGACCCAATAGAAGGTACTGACCATCATCAGAAGCTAAGGGCAGTATTTGAATTCTTTGTAGCATCGCTGCTTTCAGTGCCTCCCTGAACGTCAGCTTGGTTTTCATCTCTATCAGTACGAAGGCAGCGTTTTAAAGCCTACTCTTGGGCTCCTCTTGTGTCTCCAACCTTCTAATATGGGTTCGCTCTTCTTCATGAAGCTGAGTTTCTTCTGGTTCCTTCATGTTTTTTTAGTAAAAATTACTTTCTGAAAACTTACTTATAAAAAAAAAATCCAGGCCTAGGGTAATGTCATCTCTCACTTTATATAAATGCTTTGAGATATAGTTAACCACAGTCAGCACTCATTTCAGAACACTTTTCTAGAAGGAATCTTTGTTGTATCTTCCAAGGCTCTGAGGAGATTAAGAATCTAGACCACTTCAGTATGATCTGGGGCTCTAACACCTGTCTGAACTCTCGCTGCGCTGCCTTGGTTGACCTGGGCTTGCACTGGAACACAGATGGCTTGCACCCAAGCTTTGGTCTGTGGAAGGAGCTGTTGCTTCCTCCCGCCTCCTGGGTGCAGTGTTTCAGTGCCAATCCACAGGAGGGTGGTTTTTATAGGTGCAATCTTTCGCAGGCCCTAAAATCCCCTTCACTCCTTGGCTCACAGACAGGTCGTGTCCGGTTTGTCAGCGTATTACCACTGCTTTTGAGAAGGGCCGACTAGCAACCCAGGCAACTCCGTAAATCTTCCCTGGATGTCACTCTGGCTTTTACCACATCACGTTGTTGGCTCTTAGGTGCTTTGAGGAAGATTTTTTTTTTTTTCTGGTCTTTCTGAGACAGGGTCTCTCTGTAGCCCCAGCTGGCCTGGATTCACTATGTAGACCAGGCTGGCCTCGAACTCACAGAGATCCGCCTGCCTCTGCCTCCCAGTGCCGGGATTAAAGGCGTGCACCACCACGCCCAGGGAAGAAGATGATTTTTAAATCTTATTCCACGTCTCAGTCTCTGGCAGGAAGGCTGCTCTCAATCACCCACTTGCCGCCACCTGAAGAGGAAGTTGCTTTATCAGTTTAAGAATGCAGGCAAGTCTGGATTTTATTTTGATTCCCTGTCATTTATTATGACTGACCTGAGTCATCTTATTCCCCTCATCTTAATGCTGTGTTTCTTATTTTTCCTCTTCCTCATTTCTGTTCAGGATTCCCCTTATTTGACGGGAGATGTCGGAAATAGTTTTTTATTCCTTTAGTGGGTCAAAGTTGCTGACAGTAAGATGAAGTCATCCTTGTCTACCCCAAATTAGAGCTGGCCGGTCCTGTAACGGGTCGCTTATGCTTGTGAGTCAGATGAGAACTGCTGCGGGGGACTCCCGAGTCATGGGTGCTCTTTTCCAATACACATGCATCTCACATCCCACTCATTTCCCACCTATTTTTCTGTATTAAGCTTTACTATAAACTCTTCAAGACTGCAGAAATTCAGATACGTTTGCTTCGCAATGGCCTTCGGCCTGCTGTACGGGCAGCTTATGTGACTTCTCTTTGTCTTTAAAAGCCTCCCCGAACCTGAACTCTGGGCATACCTGTGGCTTTACCAGAGCCACAAGCCAAACTGGGTTTCTGCCACATACTCCCAAATAACATTTTCTAAGAGCCGTTGTCTCTGCTGTTATTTTAAGTGGAGGACCAGTTTCTGTTTTTTCTTTTCCCTCTGCTTGCATACTTAGATCCATTTCACTACTTTAACTGAAAAGAACGTATCAGTATTTCCTTAGCACAAAATTCTGTGAGGGCACTGAGATTACTACCGCCAGTGATCACCTCACAAGATCCTCTTTCCTTAGGGTGGTTAGTAGCTGTGAACATAACGGATAGTCATTCCTTCTACCACACTGGGGATCATTCCTTCTACCACACTGGGGAAGAAGTTTCCCACTAGCTTAGAAGTAAGCTGCCATGTTGGAAAGCGGCTAGTTCTCAAGAACAGCCATCGGGTGCTGAGCATGAATCCTGGCTCAAAGTCAGAAAAGAAACAGGAATCTGAGTCCCACAATGGCAAGGAACTAAAAACAGCCAACCACAGTGGGTTGGAAGAGGCTCCGATGACTCAGATGAGATTAGTGTCAGCCAACAACTGATCGGTGAGCAGGGTTTAGCTAGAGGTTAGTTAGGTCCTTTGCTTAGCTATGGTGCCAGGGTACTTAGCTAAGGAGAGGACTGAGCTACGCTATAATGAATTCTTCACACAGGGAAACTGCTACTAAACAAAACCGACAATGAAGTTGTACAGTCTCACGCCATTAAATAATAATGTGACGTCTGTCATGGCAGGAATAGGAGGCTGACACACCAAGGCACCCCATTTCCTCCAATACGGTATGAGATTTCTTTGCTACTGTGAAGGGAGCCCTTTCACTTCCCTAACCTTTCTTCATTCTCCAGCAGGAGGTCCACGGAAACCAGTGTGTTGATTAGAAAGGGCTCTGACAAACTAAGCGGCCTGAAAGGAAGTTACTGCCTCACAGATCTGTCGGCCAGAAGTCTGAAGTCAAAGTGCCCACAGAGTCATTCCTTCTGAGGGCTGTGGGAGGAATGTTCCAGCCTGCCCTACTAGCTTTTGGTTCCTTATAGGGGTGGGGTGTGTGTGTTCTTGGCTTACAGGAAAATCACCACTACCTTTGCCTTCATCGCCAAATGGCACTGTTCTCATGTGCCAAATCCCTCCTTTTATGAGGTTCACCCTGTTCTAGTATGTTCCCATCTTAATGGAATCTGCAGTTTGGGAATATTTCAAGTCCTGAGAGTTACAATTTGAATTTTTTTTTCAGGAAGCAGGGTAAATTTAACTTATAAAACTTTAATCTGGCCTTCTCACCTTGCACAAAAACAGAAGAAAATTCTTTAAAATATGCTTTGTATTTTGTTCAAAAGGTTCCTATATAAAAGTTATATATAACATTCCTAGATCCTATGACTTGCTTATAACCTGAAAGGTTTGTTTACTGTGTATATACAGGACTCTCGACTTTCATTCCTTTTCTCTGAATGATTCCTAGTTTCCACGACTGAACATAAGCAGCTTGATGGGAATGGGATTATCATTTCTTCAAAACTATTTTTGCCTGAAGCTTATCATTCTTCCCCCCACATCAGAGGATGTACTGATGTCTAGGGTTTTTGCCAGTTCTTTCAAACTGGTCACTAAAATTCCTTTTATTAAAATAAGATTTATTTTACTTATGTGCACCACTTGTGTGCAGGTTCCCTGAGAGGCCAGATGGTGTGAAGATTCCTTGGAACTGGAGTCACAAGCTGTTGTCAGTCACCTGATGTGGTGTTGGGAACCAAACCTGGGTCCTCTGCAAGAGCCATCTCTCCAGCCCCAGTTTTCTTTTGCGAGTATTTTACTTCCTGCCTTTCCTCCCTGGCCTGCGATCCTAATGAAAGGTCTCCTGGACCCGGTCTACTTTTCAGACTTTCCTATCTCGTCTCTTCCAATTCACTCTTTAGAATTCAGTTATCTGTGCTGTGCAGAGTTTCTTCTTGCTCGTATTTTCCAGGCCAAATCCAGTGTCAATAATATTTATACTGTTCTTGTTTCTGCTGAGATTTTAATCTGTGTCCTCCGGCAGTTTTGGTTCTCTGGCTGTGTATTATGACATTTCTGGTGACTGTTCCAACGTGCTCTGTCGCTGAGAATCCCGAGAAAAGCAGTATTTTTCCACTAGGGTTTGTTTGTTTTTGGTACAGAATCTCGATACGTGGCCCAGGGTCATCTTGCATTTACTCTGTAGCTCATGTTAGCCTTGAACTTACTATTTTTCTGCCTAACTTCTTAGGTGTTGGGATTACAGGCACATACCACCACATCCAGCCTCTATTTAGCCTTTAATAAGACTGAGGTTGGGTTATTAAGACTACTGTAAAATGCATGAGCCAGGCTGAGGGGTTTTATATACACAGGTATGTAAGCCCTGTGGCCCCTACCCCTAGCTCAGTTCTTTTGCCAAGATAGCTTCTCTAGGCTGCTTTTTGTCTTCTGGCCTCAAGGGCAGGGAAAACCTACACTGCTTGTTACCTACTTCTCTGCCATCACACATGGGGATTAAGCCAGTGTGACCATTCCCACCCCAGGGGATCCCATAGCTTTACGGGCCAGGCTCTTGCCAGACCCATCACTTAGCGAGGCCCTGTCCCTGCACTCCTCTGGCACTGTTCTCCCCTTGCTCATCTGGTATGTGAGGAGCTGCACATCACTGCCCTTGGCTAGGACTTCAGTAAATCCTCAAGGCTTACCTGCTGGTTGTGTAGTTACTATCCATCCTCCTTTTCTTAAATTCTAATTCTACACGAGGAAATAATACTGTACAAGTAAAAATTCTCCCTAAGACTCCCTTGCAGCTAGGAGTAGCTCTTGATTCTGTTCTGTTCAATGGTTTGTGAGAACATTACTGTTGTTCTGATAAAAAGGGAGAGATGTGTCTGAGATCCTGTCCTACCCCAACCCCTTATCTTTTTCTCTTCTTGTACTTTTGAGCACAGACTTGAAGCCTGGAGGTACAGCCTGCATCCCTCAACTATGAGAAGGAAAAAAAATCTAATACCCTAAAAGGCTGGTGCAGCAAAAAGGCCAGAGAGACTGTCTTATCAGCCATACCACCTTCTTTACAGAGTTCTTATGAGAAAAATGAACTGCTATTTAGTTCAAAAACAGTATAATTCAGTCTGTAGCAGCTGAACACAAGTCTAACTAAAGAAGCCTTTACTGATAAGGCTTTAGTAGCTATCTGATGGATGAACTACTTTATTCTCAAGTGGCAACATGATTAGAGATAGGAAGAGAGAAAACAGCTGTGGTCAGACTGCCCTGTTCCCTGAACCCTGTTTTCACCACGTAGTCTCACTGACTCTGAACGCATGAACCTTTTGCTACAGATAGATGGTCAAGTACTGAGATCTCGTGTGTTGACATGTCTGGTCCCCTGAATTGTCAAGTGACATTTCTAACATTTACTCACTCAACAATTCCTAAGTGCCCACTATTAGCCTGGCACTAAACTGGGTATAGGGACCAAAAACAAAAAAAGACCCCAACCTGGCTTTTACCTTCATGGAAGGAATTTCCCTTGCTGATATGGGCTGGTTTTGATCGCCTTTCCCTCCAGCTTATCCCCAGATGTTCCTGAAGCTGGGTTGGAAGAGCTTTGGTTCAGTGGAACATATAATGCCATGGCATCTTCCTGTGGCTTCAGTATGTGGAAAGGAGACAAGGAGGCCAATTTCTAACCCAAGGCAGAAGCCCCAGCAAGTACCTTCATCATCATCCTCTAGGTCTGCCAGCGTCGGTGCGTTAGGAAGTGAATACAGGGAAGACTGGCTGAGCTGAGTCAGCTTTGAGATGCCGTTGATAACCATGCTCCCCAGTGGGATGATGTTCTCTATGGGATCAGAGAAAAGACTGACATGAGAACAGCTTGGTCACAGTGGTCACCATGCTCATTTCTGCTTGAATAACACAAACAGCCCATCAACTGGCCTGTGGCTGAGAATCTGATGGAAAGTGTGCACACGATCACTCTCTCTGTGTCCCAAGATCAGCCTTTCATGAAAACAAAAACTGGGGGCAGAGGTGCTGTGCAGCCCCTACCATGTTTATTACGGGGCCACTAAAGAAAAAGCTTTAAAGGGGCACTACAGAAAGAGCTAGAAGAGCTCAACTTAGTAATTCCATTTGAGGAGTAAATGGCTCTAAAACCTTTTTATTCTCTCGTTTCAGCCAGAACTCAGTGACTTATACTTCCCAATGGAATAGGAGCTTTGACTGTGTAACGTACCCTTTTCTTGTAAGCTTTCAGGATGGAGAACTCCCTCTCCCTCTGTTACTCATTTTCCTACTTAGTAGAGAGCCTGGCAGCCTCCTTGTCTGTTGGTCTACAGTCTTTGTGAATAGGGTATGACTAGGGAACTAGTAAGACTGCGTGTTTCCTTACCCATCAACACAGAGCCTTGTTGGACACAGGCTGCCATACAGAGACTTAAAATCTGGAAAGGCAGGAATGCGTGAAGGCGATAAAACAGCTGATATAGAGATCATGGAACATCCAGAAAAAAAAAAAATCACTAAAGTAAACATCAGAGGGTGCATCCGATGCCTCTTGAAAAATATTTACTTTAAAAAGATTTATTTCCTTTTTATTTATGTGTGTGTCTGCCAGGTGCCCAATGGAGGCCAGAAGAGGACATCAGGTCCCCTGCAGCTGCAGGCAGCCATGAGCTGCCCCACATGGGTGCTGGGAGCTGAACTTGGGCCTTCTGGCAGGGCCGTGAGTGCTCTTAAGTGCTGAGCCATTTCTCCAGCTCCCTGTTGCCTTTTTTGTCACAGAGTTACATTAGTAAAAAATGGTGTCAGCTTCATAGAAGGAACTTGGGAGTTCTCCCTCTGTGTTTAAAAAAAAATGGTGTCGGGCATTGTTGGGGAACCCTGCTGCTAGGGTTGTAGTCCTCCATGTCCTGATAGCTCTAAGGGGCTCAGCGCTATATGGAAGGACTCCCCTTCTCAGCAGGGGGCCTCCTGCTTTCTGCCTGACCTTATTTGGAACATGACCTTTGGCATAGATACCTGGAGTAAAAACCACCCCCAGGTTTTTTTCTATATGATAATCAGGCATTGCCTGGTAGTCGGATGATAGGAGCCCACTGCCACATGTAAATAAAGCATAGTATGAGCACCTATCAGCTGAAGCATTGGCTACTGCCTCCACACTATATTTTCCCTGACCCTCACTGAAAACAGAGCTGTTTCACTGAGTCTGGAGCTGTTTGCATCACTGAACCTGCCTCCCTGGAAGGGCTTTCTTCCGTCAGTGCTCACTGGCCATCCTGACCCCGTTCATCACTTCTGCTCCCTTTGTCCTCGTGGACCAGTGGCCAACGACCCACGAGGAGAGAGCGACCCCACAGGGTATGGTGGCACACACCTATAATCCCAACTTTCAGGAGGCAGAGGTAGGTGGATCTTTGTGAGATAGAGGTTAGTCCAGTCTGCATAATAAGTTCCAGGCCAGTTGGGGCTACAGGGAGACCCTGTCTCAAAAAACAGCAAAAAAAAGAGTGGTTATAGTCATGAGGATAAAAAGACCAGGACTGAAAAATTAAATAATAAAAGACATTATAATTATTAACAGGAGCTATTTCATAAAATATTCATGAAACATCTCCTTTAAGGTAGGATTGTTAAGGGGCTAGCCTGCTCCCATGTCCCTTGTCTATTGCTCCAGATTCCAAAGGCCATGGCTATGCTGTAAGAGAGACTACCTGGCTGGTGACAGATGGTTTCAGGCCACAAATGAAAAGCTATAAAAAGTACCCCTGGTTAGCTACAGGAGTCAGATAGGAAGGCTCTAGAAATCATGCAAAGGCAATTCAGCTGTGCATGCAAGAGGCAGAGGCATGAAGGGGGAGAAGTCAGCTGTGTAGATACTCTGTGCCACAGAAGTCACCCTCCTAAACAGCATTGAGGACACAGAGGTGCTTCCTAAAGACAATGGGGATGTGGCCGGAGTGAGAAGCAACAAAAGCCACCAGAGGTAGGGGCTGGCAAGTCTGTGCTAGGAATGAGCTGGCAGAGTTGGCCAGCTGTTGTAAGGAAACTAGAGGCTATTGTTGCAGCTCTAAGGGGCAGGTCTCAGAGATTTTAAGCTTGAGTTGGTTGGGTTCTCTATGAGGTGACTGATGTTTTCCTCTAACAGGAAGCCTCTAAAGTAGGTTTCCAGAGCAGTACCAGCCAGACTCTGGAACAGGGTGGCAGGAGGTGAAGGCACTGATGGTATCTGTTCACTTTGGGGGGAAAAATAAAAACCAGATTCTGGATTTGACACTTGAGACCCACAAAAACCACACAGCCACAAAGATATTAAAATTCTAAGGACCTTCCGACAGGCCTCCTCCAACCTCTCCACCAGGGAAATGCTCTCCAGCAGCAAAGGCCGACTCACCATCTAGCTTCACATTCCACGTCATACGAAAGCCATTGGTCATCAGGTAAAAGTTCCTCATGTCCTCAGGCATCACACAGTTGTTTTTCTAGAATCAAAAATTGCTGAGTGTTAGGTTAGGCTTGGAACGAGGGCTCAGGGCTATGTCTCAAAGAACTGGGGATAATATTTACCTTTCTTTAGGTCCCTGAAATGGGAAGATTGATAATTACCTATCAGATTACTACAGAAGTACCGGGGTCAGCAAGCAGTCACTAGTTTGACTTGGTCTACGTATGTGACTCGGTAAAGCAGTCCAGGATCTGGCATGACATATTAGCTGAAGAGGAAGCTGAAAGGGGGTTAGCTAAAAGGAGGCGTGGGAATCTGGGAAGAGCAAGTCCTGGTAAAATATGACACCATTAGAGCATATTGCCAAGGATTTCAGATCCATGCACATGTATTATTTTCTCAAACAAATCACTGGACAAGAGAACCCGTTAAAGTGAAGAGTACGTATTTCCAGAGCATTTAATACCATGAACCTGTTTGAATTTTTCTGATGGATCTTAGCAAAGAAGACTACTAATAGGATATACAAAAATATTTCATGACTAAAAAAAAAAGAAAATCACCCAAACTGGTGGTACACAGAACAAAGAAAGAGCTTAGTGTTTTTTTGAGCAAGCCCTAAATTCTAACACAGGTCTAACAGGCAGACCTGTGTTATAGGCCTGGTTAGTCCCCTCTAGTCAAGTGCAGAGAGATGAATTCTGCAGGTCCTTTTTGAGCTTCTACAGTGACTTCTGAGATGGTACAGAAACAAGAGGGCACCATATTAGTAACTGTCCAAACTCTGGGCTTCTTGGACCCTGCTAGGATGTGACACTGAGCACTGTTTGTGCTGTTCACTTTGGGTCATATTGTCAGTTCTAAGTGTAGAGATACCACAAAGGACAATCTGAGCTCACTTTCCAACTCTGCCATTAGCTGAGGGCCTTTGAACACTGTCACTTAAAGTCTAGGGAGAAAGTTACAAACACGAGAGGTGGGGGGTTACAGCCTGATAGGAGAGAGACAGGACTGAAAAGTTTATGATTTCAGGTCATATGAGTTCGACATTACTGAGCAGACGGTAGCTTTCATTTTACTGAATCAAGTTTCTAATTTCCTTTAAGAACTTGACTATACATTCTGCTTAAGTTTCTGGTTTTGCTTTGTTGCTTTGCTTGCTACTAGCTACTTCCCAATCTTACTTAGGGATTTTAGACTGTGCTACTTTATTTCCTACCAAGTTACCCTGAGTAGGACTTGACTACACTGTCCTCTGCTCATGAAACTTTCACACAGGAAGACAGCAGTTAAAAGTGTTCTCTTAAGATCTTTGCTCCTGTAGGGGCTCCCAAAAGGCTAGAAGCCATGGTACGTTTTGCTCACTGGTGCCATCTAGTGGTGGAGAAATGGAACCTGCAGTATTCTAGGCCTTGGGGGGTGGGGGTGGGCACCAGCAGAAATCTGGAGCAGTCAGGGTGCTATTCCTCCCTGGGCCCCCCGGGTCTCACTCTGTAGCCCAGGCTGGCTTCAAACTCATGATTCTTCTGCCTCCGTCTCCTGCATTGCTGGGATTACAGCCCGCATACCATGCTCACCCAGCTCTTCCAGCCATTCTTAATGGAGAGTCTTGACCTCCCTTAGGTTTTCTTCCTGCCTTGAACTCTAGGTGACAGGCATGATTCTATCAGTCATCTGGCCAACACAAAGACAGAAGGCAAAAGAATTACACAGCTAAGGGCTTCACATTATCAGGACTGATGAACCAACTTAAACTGCCCTCCTCAAGACTTCTTACATGAAAAATATTCTATTTGCTTAAGCTAATGTTAGCGTAATTTGCGTTTTCTTGAGCCAAATAAGTCCTTAATTTATACAGAGACAAACATGCAGCAGGTGTTATATAGCTATGGCAAGTGAAAACCATAAAGGGTCAGAGAGAAAGAAAAACCAGGAGAGTGGTGGTACTTTAGTATCCAAAGGAGCTCTGAATATGCAAATGGCTCACCAGAGGTGCATGGCACATTACCCGCCAAGTGAAGGACCAAAACAAAGAAAACCAAAAGTCATTTTGCTGGTGAGGAGTACTAGGGCACAGTGGGTGAGATGCTGCAGAGAACAGGGAAACATGATCTTCTCCTACAGTCTCCTACAGGAGCCAAGAATCCCTGCCATTCCATTTCCAGGTCAATCTAAATCAGGATGGACCCTGTTGTGATAGCTGTGGTAGTCGGAAAGAGAATGCGCCCCATAGGCTGCAAGTATTTGAATATCCAACCCCAATCGGTGGCCTTTGAGGGTAAAGCCTAGAAGGTGCAGCCGGGCTGAAGGGAGCCTGTCCTGGGGCGAACTTTGAGAGCTTGCAGCCTAGTCCACGCCTAGCTCTGCTCTCTGCTTTGGTGCCTGCGTGAAGACTGTGAAGACCAAGCACTCAGCTTCAGCTCCTGCCACCTCCCCTGCCACGATGGATTTGTACCCCGAACTATAAGACCAATAAACGCTTCCTTCCATAAACTGCCTTGGCCATTTTTTTTTTCTAATGAAAGCAACAGAAAATTAACATGATAGAGAAAAAGTAATAATCAGGAGGCAAGGTGCAATACCCACTATGCCCAGACATCTGAGGCAGGTATTACTAAAGAAGCCCACCTTAGCAGCCTCTGGGTTTGGTTTGGGGAACTCTTGGGTTACCACGCGCCCCAGCAATGCCTGAAGAAAGCACAGCACAGGTTGTGCTCGCACCCAACCCAGCTCCTGCCGAGCAGCAGCATCTGTCTACCAGTAGATCTAAGGAAAAGAAAAGCGATTTATTGCTTTGTAAATAATTCAAATGCATCTTTTTATTATTATTTTTGTCTTTTTGAGACAGGGTCTCCCTGAGCCCCAGCTGACCTGGAATTAGCTATGTAGACCAGGTTGGCCTTGAACTCACAGAGATCCACCTGCCTCTGCCTCCCTAGTGCTGGGACTAAAGGCGAGCGCCACCACGCCCAACTCAAATGCATCTTTTTAAAGGAAATTTTATGAGATTCAAGTTATGAATAAGAAATTCAGCAAAGAGGTAGAGATCGTAAGAAAGAACCAAACAGAAATCCTGGAGCTAAAGAACTACATAAATGAAAAAATACAGAAAAGAGTCTTAACAGCAGAATAGATCAGGCAGATTTTATGAGTGTGAATACAGATATTTGAAATAATCCCAACAAAATTACAAGGAATGAAAATAAACTTCAAGGCTTATAGGGTACTATGAAGAGTACAAATTCTTATATAACAGGTGTTCCCAGATAACAATGAAATAATTTCTGAGAACTCCCCAAACCTTGGTACAGATGCTGACATCCTGGTCTAGGAAGCTCAAAGGACTCCCGAGGCATTCAAACAAGAAAACGAATCAACTACAAGGCATATTATAAGCAAACTACCAGAAGTATAAGAAACAAATTTTAAGAACAGCAAGAAAATCAGTGTGAGGGCTGGAGAGATGTTCAGTGGGTAAAAGCACTGGCTGCTCTGCAAGACCCGAGTTCAATTCTCAGCACACATGGCAGCTAACAACCGTCCGTAACTCGTTTCAGGGGATCTGATGTCCTCTTCTGACCTCAGCAGGCATTGCATGACACAGGTGCACTTACACACATTCAGGCAATACACTCATAAACATAAAATATTTCTAAAAACAAAGGAAAACCAGCTTCACTGGACAGGAGCAGCACCTGGACGCTCAGTAAAGCATAGCTGAGGGTGAGGGTCTTTCCAGAGGACTAACTAAGTGAGGGAGACCCATCTCAAGGTGGGAGGCAATACCTATAGGGTGGGGTCCTGGTGACATAACGGGAAAGCAGCATACCACCAGCACAGGCAATGCTCCTGCTCTGATTCCTGGCCACTACAACATGAGCTGCTCTGCAAGGCCCTACCCGCCATGCTAACTGAAACCTCGGAAACCTTAAGATAAAATTACCTTTTTCTACCTTAAAGTAAAATAAATCCAGCAGCAGACTTCTTCAGAAACCCTATGGATCAAGAAAGAAAGGGGTATGTTCAGAGTTCTAAAAGGAAAAAATGCTAATCAAGAATATTACAGACAGCCAAGATAGACTTTAAAAATTAAGAACTATTAGCCGGGCGTGGTGGCGCATGCCTTTAATCATAGCACTCGGGAGGCAGAGGCAGGAGGATCTCTGTGAGTTCAAGGCCAGCCTGGTCTACATAGCGAGTTCCAGGACAGCTGGGGCTACAGAGAGACCCTGTGTCAAAAAGACAAAAAAAACAAACAAACTATTAAATCTGCTCAAAACAAGTAAAGATTGAGGGACTTCACCACCACTGGACTGGTAGTTTTGGGAGTCCCACAATAGAAGTTTTAACTGTCAACTTGACAGAGTCTAGAGAAAATGATCTAGCTGGACGAACGACTGTCTAGATCAGGGTGGCCTGTGAGCATGTTTGTGGGGGACGGTCTTGATTACTGTTAACCGCTGTGGGGAGACCTAGCTCAGTCTGGGCGCACCATTCCCTAGCAGGGCACCCTGGCGTGTCTAGGTGCAGAGAGGGCTGAGCACAGTGAGCTCGCATGCATTTCCCATTCTCCTGACCCTGGACGTGACCAGCTGCCTCAGCTTTCTGCTCCAGCTTCCCCACAAGGACAGGCTGCAGCCTGGGTTGTGACCTAAAATGAACCTTTTCTCCCCTAAGTTGTTTTTGTCAGGGTAATTTATCACAAAAACAGTAAGGAAACTAAAACAGATAATTACCTTCATAAAAACACATCGACCTTACACACAAGGAACAGCAGAGCAGACACATAAAAGAGTCAGCACTTTGAGGGCAGCAGATCACAAACCACAAGAATGAGCACGAGAGGATGAAATGCACACAGGGTCTAGAAAATGAGCAGAAAAAAACAACTAAAGGAAAGGATTGTCTTTGCTTATCACTGATAACCCTGAAGGTAAAGCATTTAATTCCTCCAATTAAAAGACAAAGGCTGGTCGAATGGGAGAAAATAAACCAAAACATAAATCCAAATTCAATGATAAATGCCTGCTAGACACTCACTTCACTGATGATGACTCTGTGTCTAAAAGTGAAAGTGTGGAAGGTCACAACAATGTGCTGCGGGTTGTGCCCTAGATGCCCGACAGGCTCACAGGTTCACACTTAGTTCTTGGGAGGTGGGGGAAACTTTAGGAGATGGAACCTAGCTGGAAGTCTTAGATCAGTGGGAGTATGTCTGTGAAAGGGTACTGGGACTCCACCCTCCTCTTCCTCTCTGCCTCCCAGTTGCTGTGAGGTGAGCAGGTTTCCTCCCCACCCTTCCAGCTATGCTATGCCACCTTATCACAGGCCCCAGAGCAAATACCAAGACACTAAATCTCTAAAACTGGGAGTCAAAACTTCAAGTCAATTTACTTCAGGTATTCATTACAACAACAGGAAGCTGACCACCCTACCATGCAAAAAAAAAAAAAAAAAAAAAAAAAACCGAAAAGTGAGGAGTAGCTATACTTGTATCAGATAAAATAGACTTTAAGCCCGGCATGGTGGCGCATACCTTTAATCCCAGGACTTGGAGGCAGAGGCAGGTGGATCTTTATGAGTTTGAGGCCAGCATGGTCTACACAGTGAATTCTAGGGCCACCAGCTGGGGCTACAGGGAGACCCTGTCTCATAAAGACCAAAAACAACAACAACAAAAATACTTTAAATAAAAAAATTTGGAAAAGAGATGAAGAGGGTCACTATACAGTGAAAAATTAACCAACTAACCCAACAAGAGGAAATAGTTATAAATAAGTGTGCATTCAATAATGGAATCACTAAAAAAGAAAAACGGGGCTGGAGAGATGGCTCAGCGGTGAAGAGCAATGACTTGCAGAGGACCCGGTTCGATTCCCAGCACCCACAAGGTGGCTATGAGCCGTCCTTAACTCCAGTTCCTGGGGAATCTGAAGCCCTCTTCTGATCTCTGTGGCACTGCACCGACATGGGTGCACTCACATACATGCAGGCAATACACTCAATACATATTAAATAAAAAAAAAAAAATAAAATATTAAAAAAAAAAATCCGTTTAAGAGGAACAGACGGGGCTGGAGAGATGTCTCGGCAGTTAAGGGCACTGCTGCTCTCACAGAGGATGCAGATTTGGCTCCCATGTGGCAGCTAACCCGCAACTCTAGTTCCAGGTGATCTGATGCCCTCTTCTGACCTCCTGGGGCACTGCATGACACAGGAACACTTACAATGCAAGCAATACACTCATATACATAAAATTAAAAAAAAAAAAACAAAGAAACAGACTAAACCAACTAGAGTTAAGTTCTTAATTTTATTAATAGACAGCTTACTTTTATCACTGGACAGGTCTTCTACAAAAATCAATAGTGAAATAGTTAAACTGCACTTCAGACCACATGGACCTAGCACATTTACAGCCCATTTCCACCAACATAGCACATGGAACATTCTCTAGGGAAACAATTTTAAGCAACAAGTCTAAAGAAATTCAAAGGAAATTCTGCCCACAATGGAATAAAATGGAAATCAGCAACAGGAATCTCAGAAATACAAATCCATCACTTAAAGACATTTTCCTAAATGCATAATGAATCAACAAAGAAATCAAAGAGAAATTTAAATGTTTCTTAAAATAGGTGAAAAGTGCTGGGTGTGGCGGCGCACGCCTTTTGTCCCAGCACTTAGGAGGCAGAGACAGGTGGATCTCTGAGTTCAAGGCCAGCCCGGTCTACACAGTAAGTTCCAGGACAGCTGGGGCTACAGGGAGACCCTGTCTCAAAAAGACCAAAAAAAAAAAAAAGGTGAAAAGTAAAAATATAAGTACATTATAAGTACATTAGTTACAAAACCTAAAGAATTTAGCAAAAGTTCTAAGAGAAAAGTTTACAGCAATAAATGCCCCACATATAGATTTCAAAGATGTATCCTAACAATGCAATGAAATGATACGACTAGAAAAGAAAGAACTAATCAATCCCCACATTATTACAAGAAATAAGTATCAGAACAGAAATGGAGGCTTAAAACAGAACACAAACCAAGAGTGAATGAGTTGAGTTTTGGTAAATAATCAAAACTGAAAAAATCTTTAGCTAAAGTAACCATAAAGCAAAGGAAGAGAGAGAAGACTCAGTAGAATCAGAGATGAAAACTCACTACAAGGCTGTCACAGAAACACAGCACTGTTAGGACTGAAAGGCACAGCTGTGCCAACTGTGTGGAACAAGTGGAGGAAGCAGACAAACCTCCAGGCATTTATAAACCATCCAACAGAGAACCAGGAAGACATGGAAAACCTGAACAGACCAATAATGAGCAAGAATGGAGCAGTGATGAAGTCCCGCAGGAAGATGGGGGCTGCACTGACTCACCGGTGACTTTACCAAATAGTAAAAAAAACTCAAAATCAAAAATCAAAACCAAAACTGTTACCATTGCTTCTCAAACTATTCCAATGTACTGAAAGTGAGGCAACCCTTTCAAATTCATTTCACAAGACCAGTATTACCCTGGCAAGGAAACAGGGAAAGGAGGGGTGGGGGAAGGGCAGGGAGGAGACAAGAAGAAGATCTATGCGTAATATCTATGATGGGCCCAGATGCAAAAATTCTCAACAAACTATTGCCAACAACACACCAAAAAGATTATGATCGGGCTGGAGAGATGGCTCAGTGGTTAAGAACACTGAATGTTTTTGCAGAAGACCTGGGTTCGAATCCCAGCACCCACATGGCAGCTAACAACTGTCCTTACCTCCAGTTCCAGGGGATCTGACAGCCTCTTCTGTCCTCTGAGGATATTACACAACACGGGTGCACTTACCTACATGCAGGCAATACACGCATACATACACATATATATTTATATATGTATTTATATATAAATAAATATATATAAAAGATTATGACCAAGTGGTATTTATCCCAGGAATATGAAGATGGTTAAACATATACAAATCAAAAACACACACTACAGGCCAGCAAGATGGCTCATGGGTGGAATACTTGCCATGCAGGCAGATGACCCAAGTTCAGTTCCCAGAACCTACAAGAAGGTGGAAGGCGAGAACCACACATGCACTAGGACCCACATAATAATAAAGTTTAAAAATACATCACACCAACAAAAAGACAAAAGCTGTACTATACGATCATTTCATTAGAAACAGAAAGCAACCAATGAAATTCAACATGTCTTCATGATGAAAACCGCAAAAAACAACCAAACAAAAACCATGTATAACATGAACATGTCTCAATACAGTAGAAGCTATCTCAGACAAACCCACAGCCCACTTGGACCTGGCTGGAAAGCTGACATTGTTTTATTAAGATCGCGAAGAAGAGAGTTCTGCTTCTACCATTTTCATCCAACAGAGTATAAGGAGGCTTAGCCAGCACGTCACGGCAAAAGAAAGAAATCACAAACACTCAGACAGGAAAGAAAGAAGTCAGATTACCTAAAAATCTAATACACACACACACACACACACACACACACACACACACACACAGAATCAGGATTGACAAACAACTTCAGTAAGTTCTATATAACAATTATTAAACCTCTGAGGGAAAAAAAAAATTCAAGAATGCAATCCCATTTACCACCTATAGACTCAATGCAAGTCCTATCAACATACCAAATCTCTTCATAGAAATAGGGAAAAAAAAAAAAATCCTAAAATTTACAATAGTCCCCTATAGTATGGGACTATAAAAGACCAAGCAAATCTTAGCAAACAGAACAAAATTGTAGATACTTGTCTACAAAACATTAAAAATAAGAACATGGTGCTGGCAAGGCTGTACAGACTAAAGGAACAGAACAGAAAACCTGGAAATAATGTGATTGCCAATTTAATAGCTGTCACGGTTGGCTTTGGTTATCGGCTTGACTGACACACCTGGGAAGAGGACACAACTGGGAATTTCTTCAATAGGCGTGGCCTGTGACGTCTGTGTGGCACTGTTGAGTGGTGAGGAAGACCCAGTCCTGTGGGCAGCAATCACCCCTGCGCAGGTGGTTTCAGGACATTGCCTGGGCACAGACATTTTGGATATGATCCTCAAAACACAAGCAATAAAAGCAAAAACTGACAAATGGGATTATATAAAACTAAAAAGCTTCTGGACAGGGTCAGCAAGATGGCTCAGTGGGTAACGGTAAGCTTGCCTCACAAGCCTGAAGACCCGAGTTCAATCCCCAGAACCCATGGTGGAAGGAGAAAACCCTATTCTTCGACCTCCACGTTCATGATGTGGTGCACACGCACACACAGAAAACACACAAACACACACAAATAAACAACAAAAAATTTAAAACCTTCCATCTGCAAAGGAAACAACAGAGTAAAGAAATAACCTACAGAATGATAGAAAACATTCCCCAAACTATTTCTCAAACAAGAGAATAACTTCTAGCACATATAAAGAACAATTCAACAGAAAAAATAAAAAATATGGAGAATAATCTGAACGCCCCCTTCTCAAAAGATGATGCACAAATGGCCAAAAAGTAGATGAAAAATGTCCAACATCCTCAATCATCAGGGAAGTGCAAAGGAGGTATGATTTTGCCCAAGTTAGAATATCTGATCTATTATAAAGACAAAATACAAATGCTGTCAAGGATGTGGAGGAAAAAGGGTCTCTGTTACAATGGTAGTATACAGCCATTATTAAGATATGGGGGTTCCTCAAAAAACTAAAACCACAACTACCGTAAGATCTGGCAATACCACTACTGGGTACGTAATCAAGGAAAACGAAACCTGTGTATAGGAGACATCAATATCTGAAGTCACATGTTTGCTGAGGCACCGTTCACAGAAGCCAAGCTATCGAATCAACATACCATCAACCAGAATAAAGAATGTACATGGAATATTATCCAGCTATAAAAGTAAATGAAATTCCGCCATTTGCAGTAATGAGGACAGAACTGGAGAATACCAGGCTAAGAAACAGGTCAGGCATAGAAAGAAAAATACTATGTGTTCTTTTTTTACGCGGAAGCTAAAAAGTCGATGTCAAAGAAGCAGAGAATATTGGTTTCAGAGCCTGGGAAGGAGGTGGGGCAGGAAGAGATGAAGAGAGGAGAGGCAGAGGTATGGGAGGGGTGATTTCTAATGTTTTATGGCATACTGGGGTAATTACGATCATCTGATCATTCCCAATACAAAGACACACATTTCTGAGGTGAACGTCATGCCAATTCTCCTGGTTTGATCACCGGACACTCTATACATGCACTGAAGTGTCACAGTGTACCACAGTAGTTATGTGTTAGTTAAAAATAAGAACACACTTAAAAATAATGGGAGCTAGTGGAGAAGTGGACAGCAGGGAGACGCACGAGGAGCCAGGTAAACGATCCTGGTCATTCAACAGAGGAGTGCCCAGGAATGAGGGGAAAGACAGGTCATGAGTGGCTAGAGAGCAGCTGCGAAGGGGAAGGAGGGGCAGTGGTTTGGGTTCAGGAGTCAGTAAGCTGTGGGCACTGGCCTCTCCAGCTGTCCCATCACCTGCCTTTGTAGTGAACACTGCTCAGTCATTCACATGCATTTCAGTACTGTGGATGGCTGCTTTCCATGTTCCATGGCAGACATGTGTTGCTGGGACAGACTCTACAGCCACAGAACCTCAACTATCATGTGTCCTTCACAGGAAACACTTCGTGAACCCTGATTTAGACATGTTTTGTACATGCTTTCCCGCCAAGGGAACAAATGGCTGTACAGTTACAGGGGGAAAATTGCTGAACGTTTCTGTTTTAAGTTTTAAAAGAGATGAATAAACTCCTGTCAGGAAGCTGCCAACGCAGTACAGGGAGGAAGCAGAGAAGCCTGGGCAGTACAAGAGGAAAAGCACGAGGTACAGGTCAGTGGTAATTACAATAAAGTCATGGCAGGAGTGTGTGTAGGACAGAGCTAAAGAAAGTTTACAATCTTCTCTGCACACTATTACAAAGAAGGCTGAAAAAGAGAAGGGCTAACCACTTGGCCTGTGAGCTGTAGTTTCACCATCAATACACTGAATGGAGTCTAACCAATCAAGAATTATAAGGGACTCTCTATGAAATGTCACTGAAATGTTTAATTACAATGTAACTCTCCTGGCACTGGGATGCTGTGAGAATTAAAAGGCAGATTCTTTCATTATATCTGAACGATGAAGGGCTAGTGTAAACATTAGCTCTAACCACCATCAGTACGAAAGTAGTCAGGCATAGTGCACATGGATCAGACAAGAAACAAGGCACACAAAAACTGAAAAAAACTGACCAACAGGCCGGATGAGATACATAACAATAAGAGGACATCGGTCACTTTTTCATCCAACCTTAAGGAAATCTATCAGGTATTTCTGTAAGGGACCCTTACACATTTCTGCTGGGAATGGAAACTAGTCCAGCATTTGGAAATCAGGATGGAGGGTTCTCAAAGCATTAACAATAGATCTACCACATAACCTAGCTGTAGCCTGAGTGTTTTCCCAAAGGACACCAAGTCAACACATCACAGATACCTGGACACCACATCAATGCCTGCTGCAGCACTAGTCACAAGAGCTGTTATGAAACCAACCTAGGTACCCAAAAGCAGAGGAGCAGGTGAGGAAGATAGGTGTATTTTCATATATTCTCGTATGTATTCATAGTTTGCATATTTTCGATGCACAATGGAACTTTTCCAGCATAAAGATTAAATTATGTCATTTCAGGGAGAATGGATGCACGTAGAGACAATCATCCTAAGTGAAGGCAGTCTCAAGGAAGACAAACATCATCTTTAGCTTGAGATTCCCGGATTTCACATAGTCATGTGAGATAAGGTGTGAACACAGTAAATGGAAGAAGTGAAAGTGCCTAGGAGGACAGAGATGACAGGAAGGAGGACCAGGAGGACGGAGATGACAGGAGGACCAGGAGGACGGAGATGCCAGGACGGAGGACCAGGAGGACGGAGATGCCAGGAAGGAGGACCAGGAGGATGGAAATGCCAGGAAGGAGGACCAGGAGGACAGAGATGACAGGAAGGAGGACCATGAGGATGGAGATGACAGGAAGGAGGACCAGGAGGACGGAGATGACAGGACGGAGGACCAGGAGGACGGAGATGACAGGGAGCAGGACCAGGAGGACGGAGATGACAGGGAGCAGGACCAGGAGGATGGAGATGACAGGGAGCAGGACCAGGAGGACGGAGATGCCAGGACGGAGGACCAGGAGGACGGAGATGACAGGGGGCACGACCAGGAGGACGGAGATGACAGGGGGCTGGACCAGGAGGACAGAGATGACAGGGGGCAGGACCAGGAGGACGGAGATGACAGGGAGCAGGACCAGGAGGATGGAGACGACAGGGAGCAGGACCAGGAGGACAGAGATGACAGGGGGCAGGACCAGGAGGATGGAAATGACAGGGAGCAGGACCAGGAGGACGGAGACGACAGGGAGCAGGGCCAGGAGGACAGAGATGACAGGAAGGAGACAAGGAGGACGGAGATGACAGGGGGCTGGACCAGGAGGACAGAGATGACAGGGGGCTGGACCAGGAGGATGGAAATGACAGGGAGCAGGACCAGGAGGATGGAGACGACAGGGAGCAGGACCAGGAGGACAGAGATGACAGGAAGGAGACAAGGAGGACGGAGATGACAGGGGGCAGGGCCAGGAGGACAGAGATGACGGGGGCAGGACCAGGAGGACGGAGATGACAGGTAGCAGGACCAGGAGGACAGAGATGACAGGGGGCAGGACCAGGAGACAGAGATGATGGGGCAGGACCAGGAGGATGGAAATGACAGGGAGCAGGACCAGGAGGACAGAGATGACGGGGCAGGACCAGGAGGACAGAGATGATAGGGGGCAGGGCCAGGAGGACAGAGATGACAGGAGACAGAAGAGGCGGGGAGCAGGACCAGGAGGACAGAGATGACAGGGGGCAGGACCAGGAGACAGAGATGATGGGGCAGGACCAGGAGGATGGAAATGACAGGGAGCAGGACCAGGAGGATGGAGATGACAGGGAGCAGGACCAGGAGGACAGAGATGACAGGAAGGAGGACCAGGAGGACGGAGATGACAGGGGGCAGGGCCAGGAGGAAAGAGATGACGGGGGCAGGACCAGGAGGACGAAGATGACAGGGAGCAGGACCAGGAGGACAGAGATGACAGGGAGCAGGACCAGGAGGACAGAGATGACGGGGCAGGACCAGGACGACAGAGATGATGGGGCAGGACCAGGAGGACAGAGATGACAGGGGGCCGGACCAGGAGGACAGAGATGACAGGGAGCAGACACGAGGAGGAAAGGGAATGTAGGGCTGACTGGGAAGAGGACTCGGGGAGGAAACGGGCTGCAGGGAAACAGGATGGGCGGGAATATGCTTAAAACACCATGTGTACCCGTAAGAAGCGGTTTTCAAGGTGCAACACTGGTCACTATGTCTGTTTTATACTCATATGCTCCTTTGACTACAGCAGCTTTGTAAGACTTTGAAGTTCCACAGTGTGATGATGCCCATTTGGTCGGAGTCTTTCATAGTTTCATATGTGTTTTCCGTTGAGAATTACACAGAAATACTGATAGGGATGACAATGCCTCTAATTTGATTACGATAATAAGGGCATTGTGTAGAGAAATAAACCAGGCTAAGAGAAACAAACTCTGATCTCACTTATGTGTGGAATTTGAACTCTCTCACAAGTTATGTAGAATACTGGTTATGGTTATCAGAGGCTAGGGCTAGGGATGATGGTGGATGGGAGAAGATGGAGACAGTAGTCAATGGATTAGGAAGAGCAAGGTCTGGTGTTCTATTTCACAGTGTGGTGACAACAATTAACAGTGAGGTTTCAAAACAGCTAAGAAAGATAATTTCAAATGTTCTGTTCTGGAGAGATGGCTCAATGAGCAAAAGTGTAAGTATGAAGACTTGAGTTCGAATCCTCAGAACCCACACAAAAAAGCTGGATGCAGTAGTGTGAATTTATGATCCCAGCATTCATAAGGTAAGATAGGAGATTTAGAAGAAGCCCTGGAAGCTCCTGGGCAGGCCAGTCAGTCCGGCACACAGCAGTGAACAGAGAGAAGGCCAAACGCGACCAGGGCTCTGACCTTCACACAAGTACTGTGGCAGACAGGCCAGCCTTCACACACATGAAAATGCACACACACACCAACATGTATGCACACACATACATGCACATCATACACACACACAGAGAAAAATAAAAAGATAAATGTTCTCACCACAAATAAATGATATATTTGAGGTAATAGATATGCTAATTAGTCTGATTTGCTCATTCTGTAATGTACACAAGCACTGAAATTTCACAGAGTGCCATATGTCAATTAAAAATAAAAAAGTTCGCTGGGCATGGTGGCGCACGCCTTTAATCCCAGCACTCGGGAGGCAGAGGCAGGTGGATCTCTGTGAGTTCCAGGCCAGCCTGGTCTACATAGTGAGTTCCAGGACAGCTGGGGCTACAGGGAGACCCTGTCTCAAAAAGACCAAAATAATAATAATAATAATAATAATAATAATAATACAAAATAAAATAAAAATAAAGTTCAACAAGATTGGTCTGAAATTCCCTTCTCTTACTTGGGGCTGTTAGTGGAGATGGAGAAGGGTGAGGGAGGCCACAAGAGGTGAGGTGCTGCCGAGCTAGAGTCCTGGAGAAAAACTCCAGTGAACTGCCAGGAAGCTGCTGCTGGCTCAGACCAGGGAGGGCAACCATGCAGGCAAGACTAAGCATGTACCATGGGCTGCCCGGGGGCTGAGGACAAGGTGCATAGTGTTGGCCTCTGTTAGGGATGCTGCCAGGTAGAGCAGAAGGGCACAGACAATTCCGAGTTCAAACGCAGGCACTGCCACTTGGTAACTATGAATAAATTCTTTATGCTCTTTGAGATATAGATACCAATATCCATCTTTCAGGTCATTAGTCAATAGGAAATAACATTGTTAGTGGGCAGTTATCATTTGACAGGGCAATTTCTTGGCCACTGCTCATATTCAAATCCATTTGCCACTTTACAGCCATAGTGATCTTTCCTATGTTGAAAAGAGACCTTTGCAGTTCCCTAAGTAAAATATATAGTCAGCTAGCATTTTCCCTTTGGTCCCAAGGTAACGAGCAGACGCCTATCCTATGAAGCCTGCGTGTTCTGGGCCTTGTCTGCCTCTCCCTGCTCCCTCTTGTGCTCTTTCCAAGTGCTCTTGGAACAACGTAGTCCTAACCAATTCAAAGCCTTCACACAGAATGAAAACCCCTTCTCAGAGCCCATCTGTCTAGTTAACAATCTCTCACCGCTTCTCTAGGAAAACCTTTTCTCAACCTCCAGACTAGGTCAGACGTCTGGGCAACTCTACCTTTACTGCCTTTGGTCAGTACTAAGTCCAGTTTGTAACTGTGCTTGTAACAGTCTACACTGTGTCTTAGACAGTGAGAGTGAGAGGTAATAATAGTGCCTTTAAAAGAAAAGAAATGGCTGTTGAATCCTCAGGGCTCAATAGCAAGCACAGTGCCTGAACCAGGTCAGGAGCTTAACAGTTTTACTGACTAAATGAAGTAAAGATCAGAGGAAGACTGGGAAGCATTAGTTATGGACCTGGTTAATGGTTACCTGCAACACTTCATTTTCTGGTCGGCATGATACATACTAACCAACAAGCATCTTTTTCTTCCAGTGCTGGACTTCTAGTTTTGCTATATACATACACAACTTGAAACATCCACTGCCTCCACGGGCTAACCAGAGGTCAGAGGACACAGGCCACGCTGGGAAAATGGCATGGATAGAAGGCAGCTGTGGCATGGTACAGGCCTAGGTGTCTTCCCTCATCACGCCTTCCCAGGGAGATGAAAATTCCACACGGCAACACTTACTTGTTCCCAGGAAGAAATCATATGACGTTCAGCAGGCAGCTTTTCTATAATGGTCACCTCTGTCACTCCTGGGGAAGATTCTGGAAGAAGAGAGCATAAAGTTGTAATTGGCCTGCCTCAACTTGCTACACTCCAGGTTGGCTAACTGCTAATGAGCATTTACATCCGGTGAGGAAAGCAGGGCTCAGCCCACAGGCGTGCATGATGCAGCACACCTGGATAAACAGGCCTTCTCTTCTACCTGTACCGTGTTGAAAAAAGTAGATTCCTAATTTCTACTGATTTCACATTTAACTTCTTGTTAAAGCAAATATATGTGCTTAGAGTAAAAAGGAATAAATAGCATCTCACTAACTTTTTATAATAAATAAAACTTGATTCCTAACTTTCTCCCAAATAAAATTCACCTCTGGAACATAGCTCTGACATTCATCAGGATTAAAAGCCAGGCTAAAGCTGGGCGTGGTGGTGCACACCTTTAATCCCAGCACTCGGGAGGCAGAGACAGGCGGATCTCTGTGAGTTCAAGGCCAGCCTGGTCTACATAGTATGCTCCAGGACAGCTGGGGCTACAGGGAGACCCTGTCTCAAAAAGACAAAAATAAATAAATAAATAAAAATAAAAGCCAGGCTAAGCTAGGTACAGTGGTACACACTTCTCACTGAAGCCCTTGCTAGAAGAACTGACAAGCACTGAGGCCACCTGGGGCTAGTGCGTTCCAAGCAAGCCTAAGCTACACAGCGAAACCCTGAAAAAAATAAGTAAAAAACAAAGGCAAGCCTGGGGCTGTGGAAACGTCTCAGTGATAAAACACTTGCAGTTTAAGCATGAGGACCAGAGTTTGGATCCCTGGAATGCACATAAAAGGTCTGGAGTGCACGATGGCAGCCTGTAGTCCCCAGTGTAGGAAGCAGGGATCGGGAAGCCCCAGGGCAATCTGGCTAGCCAGACTGGCTGAAACCGAGATCTCTGGGTTCAGCAAGTGACCCTGCCTCAACATATAAGGTAGAGTGTGATTGAGAAAGAGCCTACAGCAGCATTGAGCCTCTACATGAATGTGCACCCACAGATATGTGCACCTACATGTGTACACACACACACACACGCAAAAATGCAATGCTAAGATGAAAAATTTTGTCTAGAAATATACTGAAAAGGGTCATGGTCGGGTCTTAGAGAGGTGGGCAGACCGCAGCCATGATGCCCACCTCACTAAGAAATTACTGGACCTTGTGCAGCAGTTGTATAACTACAAGCAGCTTCGGAAAGGCACAAATGAGGCCACCAAAACCCTCAGCAGAAGCATCTCTGAGTTCATGTGATGGTGGCAGATGCTGAGCCCTTGGAGATCACCCTGCACCTCCCATGCTGTGCGAAGACAAGAACACGTTACCTATGTGTTTGTGTGCTCCTGGGACGGGCCTGCGGGGTCTCCAGGCCTGTCATCACCTGTTCTGTCACCACCAAAAGCTCTCAGCTAAAGCAGCAGATCCAGTCCACTAAGCAGACCATTGACCTGGTCTTCCTGATCCAATCCACCCTCAGCACTGACCGGTCTTCCTGATCCGATCCACCCTCAGCACACCACTGACCTGGTCTTCCTGATCCGATCCACCCTCAGCACACCACTGACCTGGTCTTCCTGGTCCAATCCACCCTCAGCACACCACTGACCTGGTCTTCCTGATCCGATCCATCCTCAGGACACCACTGACCTGGCCCTTACCCACCTTTATTTCTAATCCAGTCTTCTTCAGCTCTCTTCTGGTTGGTAAAGTAGGGGCTTTATGATACTTTTGTTTAACTTTCTCTTCTTCCATAGTCCAAACCCTTTGCTCCAGGACCAGTATCCTTGTTGTTCTCACTCCCCAATCCCCCCAAACCACACCTGTACTCACATTCAATTATGATGCAGCCCTTTTCTGACACACGTACCTGTGTGCCCAAACTTCTCTGTATACACAATTTAATGCCATTCTCAAATTCTACCTCCTCCATGAAACCATTTCATATTACCCAGGCTCACGGTGATCTGTGATCACCACAGTGATCTCTGATACCATATCCTATACCCTGTAAGGTCAGCACTACACATGTGCTTTTAATTGTATTTTATTTTGAGCTGAATATTGTTTTTTTTACCATGAGGTCTAAGCACATTATAAATGAGAATTTAACATGTCTGTGTATGCATATATACGTGTGGAGGTCAAGGTGGGTATCAGTCTTCCTTGATGACTTACTGATTGAGGCAAGGTCATTCAACTAAACCCAGATCTGGCTGATATGAGCTAATCTAGTTAGCCAGCTTGGTCTGAGGATCCCGTCCTATTTTCCAAGTGCTAGAATTACAAATGGCCCGCCCCACCAACATTTATTTGGAGATTTGAAATCTAGTCCTCACTCTTACAGAGCAAGAGTTTTGTTCACTGAGCCATTTCCCCTGCCCCTGAAATGAGGTTTTTAGAATTTCTAAGAATATGGCAGCCTTCTAACACAGGTGTATGGCAGGACCCTTTCTAGCATACAGTTTCTCCAAGCTGTCAGAAAACTCACACACGGCAATGCAGCAACAGCCCAGTGTAGGAGCTAGTAATGCTGGACTTGCCGGGCTTGGTGGCACATAATTCCAAACAAAGGCAGGGTGATGTCTGAGAGAGCAGGGTCAACCTGGTCTACACAGTATGTTACTGGACAGCTGGGGCTACAGGGAAACCTTGTCTCCAACAAAACCAAAACGAAAAACCAAAACAAAAAAGGGCTCAGCAGTTAAGAGCTCTGGCAGTTCTTACAGAGGACCTGGGTTTGGCTCCCAGCACCCACATGGTGGCTAACAACCTTTCATTAACTACAGTTCCAGGGAATCCACATCCTCTTCTGCTCTCCATGGGCACTGCATGCATGTGGTGCATTTACATAGATGCAGGCAAAACACTCACATACATTAAAAACAGAATGCTGGACTCTACCAGTTTTGACCTTAGTGAAGCTGGCAGTTGCATGCGGTGAAGCGAGTCTTCACTGTCCTCGGACTTTAGGGACACGGAATACTGCTTCTTTTTTTGGCAGAAGAAGAAATGGCATCTTTATTATAGAATTACATATTGCTTTCTACTTTTGCTCAATGTTCTAAGACATTGAAAACATGGGGCCAACATGTAAAAACATTGTGCACTTCAAGCCATCAGGTGAGTCTTTGCTATTTTCCTGAGAGGTTGGGATGGACAATGCTGAGATCTCTTTAGTGGTAGTTGCACAGTGATATTCTCTGACTATACTATCAGGGCGGTCTGGTGCCTACAGTCACAAGAAGATGGATACATAATTGTTCACTGTGAACTCTAAAGCTGGATGGAGCAATTCCTTCCTTTGTTAAACTTCTATCATGTATCCAGTAAGGTAAAGTCTACCTCCACCCCCTGGAATGTACAGCGGTCTTATAACTGTTTTGGCCAATGATATCCATTAAGACATGCTGTGCTAGTTTGGGACTTAAGCTTTAGGATGACTGACAGTTCTCTTTTCCTTTGAGTTCACACATAAATCCAAGCTAGTCTTCTGGCATGAGAAGCATGAAGAGCACTGAGGGGCCAGTCATGTGAGTGTAGACGCCATCAGATAATTCCAGTCCCTGGTGGTACTTAACTGTAAACACTTGAGAGACCAACATGAGAAGCAGCCTAGTTAAACTCAGTCACTTTTTAGAACTAGAAGAGTTAGTAGTTTGTTTCAAACCACATTGTTTTTGGGTAGTCTGTTGACCAGCCATAGATAACTGGAACACACTCCTTAATAGAAATGTAATTTTTGAGGCAATCTTTGGGGCATTTAATAAGAATTTGCTATGGCTTCAGCACAGGTATTAAGAGGTGAATAATAACCCTGAGCACCATAGGAGTTCAGGTAGAAGACCGAACAAGATGCCAAGAATGATGCCTAGTTGACGTGGGCCTTGTGGAACAATGTGGCAGTTTTTGCAGACTGGCTCAATGAAGAACCACATCTGCTCCTGCCACATGTGCATTCCTGCACTTTAGAGACTCAACAGCTGGACTCTATTGCCATATTTCTGGGATTCCACTGATATCGCAGTCCTTCAGGTGGAAGGCAATTCCTGCATAGGCAGGCACTCTCTTAAAACTTGAACAAGGAATGAGCAGGTGAGCAGCAGCAGAGACTGAGTTCGCTCTGTCATGGTGTCAGCAGCACCAGCAGCAGTACAATTCCCATTTCTCTAGCATCATTACCAGTTACAGCTATTTCCTACTCAGCATCTCCTTTTCCGCACTGAGCTTCTCACTTCAGCTCTCAATGATTTTGTAAGTCAATGCACCTTAATTGATTCCTAGCTAAACTGCATTTCCAGGTTCAATCTAGCTAGACTGGATTCTATGGCTTGTAATTAAGAACCTTGGAAAAACACTGGTAGTTTTTGTTTGTGGGCAAAGAAAAGGTGACTTGCTAAGGACTTGGGACTATATATATTATATACTGGGAAGATAGCATTTACACAAAAACTGGGGTCACAACCCCTCCTCTGAAATATGGAAAGCTTTGGGATACAGGTCTGTAAGAGCCCTGAAGAAGGTATCTTTACAGCTAGATAATAATATCAAAAAAGTTCATAGTCTACTCAATATAAACTACAGAAGTAGGTAGGAGTGCCCCTGAAGCCAGGGACAAAAGTGAGACATCATTTCAAGGCCAGAGACAGTACAGGGAAGGGGTGAGTAGACTACATAGAAAATGAACTAACAAAGCCTTCATTAGGAAGACCAGCTTGTGGGACTGGTCTATGTAATGTTTTGCTTTTGTTTTCTTCCCCTTTCCCACACTGATAAAGCTATGACGCTCATATGTGGCACTGGACCACTAACATGCTCTCCTTCTGGGACTGAAATTTTGATAGCTGTGATCAGTTGTTTTGCCCATGTGACTAGACCCCACTGAAACTCTGTGCCTTTCTGTGAGTGTGTATGTGTGACAAGCTTCCAGCCACTGAGCTCCATCTCTAGACAAGGAATTTGGGTCTTAAGCAGTTAGAAACTCTGCACACGTACTGCTGCATTTCACTGGTCAAGGGAGGAATATACTCTCCGTGACCACTCCAAAAGGAAAAAGCTCTAAAAGTTTGTGCACGATCCTCTGGCCTCTGCTTGATGTGTCATTTCTGCTGATTAATGCAATAGATTACTGCTGAGTCCCACTCTTCTAGTGAATCATCGAATGGTTGGTTGTGTCCACTTTAACATTTCTCAGTTTGATTACATAGGCTTTTGGATATCACAAAAAGTTGATTTTTGACCAGATTTACATCTTTTGCTGATATTCACTTATTAAGACAAATCTGTTTAACCTCAATTCTACTAGGATTTTGTAACTACGTATACAACATTTTGACAAGTATACTATTTGTTCTCTTGCCTAAAACATTTGAAAATGTACAGGTTTCTATTGATGAATAATTACCATGAATCAGCAGCTTTTAAAACACCCTATTAGGTCACAATTCTGTAGCTAAGAAGCCTGGCACAGCATGACGGGTTCTCAACTCAGGTTAAAATCATTTATCTGTCCTTACACTTGCTACTCTGACTACTCGGGTGTGTTCTCACTGGAGTTTGGGGTTATCTTGCAGGCTCATGCCTACTTTTCAAAGAATTCAGCTCCCTGTCGTTGTAGGACTACGGTGTCCATACCCTTACCTGTTGTAGAATAAGGCTGTTTTCAGCTTGTACTCCCTAGTCAGGTGCCCCACGGCTCTTCAAGTAAGCAAGAGCATTACAAACCTTTCCATACTTCATTATCTCTTCCACATCCCTTTCCATTAAGTCTGTTTTAAAGTCTGTTTAGCTCATCTGAATAATCTTCCTTTTATCATTTAACTTAACCAAAGGTGTGGTGTCTCCTCAGCTTTATAATACTGGGTTTAAGAACAGGAATTCCTGTAGTGGCTGCTTTTAGAATTCCTATTTTTAAAAATAGCTTTATTAAGACCTAATTCACAAACTTGAAAGTCCACCATATTTTAATGGGGTTGTGTATATCTCTACACCAAAAAGTAACATCGTCCATTAGTCACTCTCCTGATCCCTCTCCCATCAGCATCTAGCAACCGTTAATCTATGTAAGAGTCTCTACAGATTTGTCTATTCTGGGCACCTTTGGGAACCAGAATCAGCCATGTGGACAGGTTACCACTGGTTTCAATTTGTTTTCAAGGTTCATTCATGGTATAGCATGGGTACTGACCATTCCTTTTTATGGCTTATAATTTTTCTATTGTATAAACAGGTGTATATCTAGTCATTAGTTGGATATTATGGCTCTTCTGATTTACACTATTATGAATAATACTCAAGATTATCTGTGAACAAGTGCTTGTGTGTAAATGTTTCTACTTCTCATGGGTATATAAACAGAAGTAGAGCTGCCAAATCATGTGGAAATTCTGTTTAATCTGTTGAGGACAGGTCAATCCCTTCTCTAAAGCTGCTGTACCAGTTTACATTCTCACCAGCAACCCGAGGGTTCATGAACTTGACAATATAATGCCAGTCTTTTTTTTATTATGGCCATTCTGGTGGTTATAAAGGAGCATCTCATTATAGTTTTCATCTGCTTAGCTCTGATGACTTATGGTGATTGCCTTTGCATGGTCCCTTGCCATTAATATAAACCTTGTTTGGAAAAATGTCAACTGGGACCCTTTTAATTTAGATTGTCTTTAGTCCTTAAGTTGCCAGGGTTCTTTATAGATGCTATGTAGTTAGTCTCTCTTCATATGTATTAGTTATTTTTTGGGTTGTCTTGTCACCTCTTGATGGTATCCAAAAAATTATAAACTCCATTTTTTTTCTTTTCTTGATTATATCATATGGAAAATTATATTCTCTAATCTGAGGTCACTTAAAAATTAACCTACAGTCTGTTTTCTTCCAAGAGTTTTTGTTGTTTTTTTTCTGATCAAGTCTCGTTTATTAAAGCACAAGCATGAGTTTAAATAGAGAATGAGAACAAAGACTTCCAAGAGTTTTTGTTGTTTTTTTTCTGATCAAGTCTCGTTTATTAAAGCACAAGCATGAGTTTAAATAGAGAATGAGAACAAAGACTTCCAAGAGTTTTTGTTGTTTTTTTTCTGATCAAGTCTCGTTTATTAAAGCACAAGCATGAGTTTAAATAGAGAATGAGAACAAAGACTTCCAAGAGTTTTTGTTGTTTTTTTTCTGATCAAGTCTCGTTTATTAAAGCACAAGCATGAGTTTAAATAGAGAATGAGAACAAAGACTTCCAAGAGTTTTTGTTGTTTTTTTTCTGATCAAGTCTCGTTTATTAAAGCACAAGCATGAGTTTAAATAGAGAATGAGAACAAAGACTTCCAAGAGTTTTTTAGTTTTAGTTCTGTTTAAGATTCATTTGGACTTAATTTTTATGTATGATCTGATTCTTTTACAAGTTGCTAGGGAAATTAAGAATGACCCAAGTGGTTTCATTGAGTGAGGACTCTTGAAAATTTGCACCTGGCTTCCTTAACTTCCTTTCAGGCATTTTCTCTGTTTTTGTTTTATCTCTTTTTGTTTTAATAAAATTAGCCACGACTCTGGCTACCTCCTAAATCTTACAATTCTCTTAGTGAATCAAACCTGGTGTAGGCTTTTCTGACCTACGGCACATTTTTACTGTTGTTGTTCTTGGTCTGAAGGGTCATGTTAGATGGTCTTTCATCATGGTATTACAGGTGGGCTTTTTCACAGATAACCAAAATGAGAAAGTCCACTCTGTTTTTTCGTTTTTTTCTTTTTTGCTCTTTTTTTAAAGAAAAGATCTCAGTACTGGCCCAGCCTGACTTGAAATCACAACCTTACCGCCTTCCCAGTGCTGGGGTTACAGATGTACATATATCCCTGGTAGATTCTACTTCTAAAATAAGTTATTCTTTGTCATGAAGGGAGCTGGATTTGTCAAGTACCTTTCTGCATCTATTTAGATGAAGCAATGATGTGGTTTTTCTCCTTTATTCTATTAACAAGTTCCATTACATTGATTTTCACATACTAAAAAAAAAACCACACATCCCTAGAATAAATCACACTTGGTTTCCGATTTCTATTATAGAAAAGGGTCAAATGTGTACATACTTTAAAAACAAAACTGCTGCAAAGATGAAAGGAAATGAGGTAAGGAAAGAAAGCAAAAGGGAACGGGGTAATCAGAACTGTATTTGGGGACGGCTTCTCTGAGACAACGCTAGTTTGATTAGAAACCTGAATGATGCAAGCAGACATTGAGAGGGGGATAATTCCAGAAGGCCAAGCAAATTAGAAACGGCTGGAAGCAGAACAAGCCTAGTGTCTTTATGGTTACGACCCTAACAGCAAGCGGTTCACAGCGGTCAAAACAGCGAACGCGGAAAGATGCCGCCAGATCATGCGGGGAACTTGTGGGTCATCATTTAAAAAAAAAAAAAAAAAAAAAAGATTTCATTCGTACGGACAGGAAAGCATTCACACGCTTTCTTGGCTTACTCAGGTGGTGTTATCCCTGCTAGACTTCCTGGCTAACTCATTTGCCTCTGAAAAGCTAAAATCATCTCCGTAACTTCCCAGTAAGGCCGGCTACCTCTGCGTCTCTGCGCTACACTGATCATCGCTAGATGATGATAGATTATGAACCTGCTTTCGGGCTGTTAGGAAGCTACTGTTTATTTCTTCCACTGAACTGTTTCTTTGATCGTCGCGGTCCCAGAGCCTAACACATATTGGTGCTTACTAAATACATGCCGAATGAAAGAAAAACTCCATCGTTCGGCGCCGCCGGCTTTGCCCCCTTCCCACTAGCCTGGTGCTGTGCACGCATGTGCTAGGTTGGCCCGGGAGGTTGGCAGCACCCCTTTCCTCAGTTCCTCCGCATAGGCAGGGCGTGCATCCAAACGCACGGCCGGCGGGACGAAGCCTCCCAGAGACCCGCCCTCCAGGAGCTGCGGGGCTCCGGCCTTCCTTCCCGTCCGGTGCGTGGAACCTTCGGGAACTGAGGTTTAGTTCCACCCGCTCCCGAGTCCGCGGCGGCCCTACCCCGAGCAGTGCCGCCCCGCGTCGCGCTCGGCAGCTCGCCACCCCGCCCCGCCCCGCTCACCGAGGATGCGGGTGACGCCCAGAGTCAGCTTCTCCAGGTGCGGCTTGCTGCTGCCCGGCGGCAGAGGCGCCTCCTCCATAGCTCTCGTCCCGGCTCCGCGCGCGCCGTAGGCACCGGGCGCCGCAGTAGACTGCCGGCCCGCAGGCAAGAGCGCCCGACCCCGCCTCAGCGCTGCGGCGGTGGGGATCAGGGCATGACGGGAGTTGTAGTTCTCGGAGCCTGACGGTTCAGCCGGGCGGAGATGGGCGGTCCGGGCTGCTACCGCAGCTGCAGCAGCCCCTGCTCCTCCGACCGCTTGTTCCCGCCCGCTTGTTCCCGCAGACCTGGCCCGGGACTGCCCTCACATTTCCGCGACCCCGCCTGGCCTGGGCCGGGAACTTCTGGCCTCGCCGCTGCCCGTGGCGTCAACGGGGGCGGGCCTCTGCGCCTGACGGCCAATGGGGCCCGAGCCTGGAGGCCTGGGCGTGGCGGACCCGGCGCGACTCCGCGAGTGGCGGTTGTTTCAAGATGGCGGGCGCGGCGGGCCCCTTCCTGCCGGGCGGCTCGGCGTTCTGGAGCCGCGACTGTATCCTTTGCCCCGCTGCTAAGGGGGCGCCGCGCCCTTTGGGGTGGCGAGGACCGGTGCGCGAGGCCCAGGGTGGGACCCGCCTGTACAGCTGGGGATCCGAGCGGGGCAGCGCCGGGGGATGCGGGGCGCCGCGGAGGTGGCCTGCGGTCTGCGCCCAGCCTCGGGCTGCGCAGGTCCCGGTTGCGGACTCCATCGGGGTGGCGCGGTGGGCCCCGCGCTGCAGCAGGACCTGCAGGCCGGAGGGGAGGAGGACGGGTGCACACCGCCGGTGGCCGGCTGCACTGGACCTCTTCTCTCTGGATTTAGAATTACCCACAGTCTGCACCCCTAGGAGCCAATCAGGACCCTGGGCTGTTTGGCCCCGAAGTGATGCTGCAGGTTTTCCCAGTGCATCCACAGCGGGGTGAAGGCTTCCCTGGGACGAGGAAGTAAAGCAGTGCTGACTTGCAGATGATGGGTCACCCCTGGTGCGGAATGAAGTGTGGAGATTGTATTAGTTCAAGAATCTCTTGCCCTTTCTGGCCGCGCAGTAGTTAGAATTCTCAGTTCGATAACTGGAATTTTTCACAGTGGCTCTTTCTCCGGGATTAGGTTAACTGCTGCATCCTAAGCTTTCTTCTTGGTAATGTGCTTCCTTGCTAGTGGGCATTATTTGAGAGAGGAAATGCAGAGCTCCTGGGAGCCCGCAAGAGGCCAGTTGTTTGGTTGCTTGGCCGATTGATGAGGAGTGGTGATGACGTTGTTTCGAGAATTGCTTTTACCTTTAGCAGAATCACTCTGCAAAATGTGCTCCCAGTGAAACTTGGAAAATTGTATTGCCAGTCTCCTTTATTGAGTTACCAAGATTAGAGTGTGTGCAGAGAGAAATACTCCTGCATTCTGTGTTTGCTGAGTGTTTCGTGTTACACACTTGGTAAACCTAATTATACTTGTCTGATAGGTTGGTGAGAAGCAAAGGAAATCACCTACATGCAGTGCGGAAGAAAGCATACTAATGCATCTTTAAAGTAACTTTGCTGAAGAGAAAGAGTATGTGTCAGGAAGTCAGGAGATTGGGATGAGTCTTTCCTTCATGAAACAGAATTTTGTGGCAGAGATGATTTTTAAGGGTTATTTGCTTATAACAACTAATGACACTGTTCTAATATATAATAGAGGTGACATAGGTCAGAGGGACTGAACAAGTTAATTAACAGTGTGTGTCCCAAATCTACGCAGCCCTGAACTAATAAGTAGTCATACCTCTCACTGTTTAATTCAGAAGTGAATGCGTTCCATATCTCTCACATTTCCCCTCACTCTGGATAGTTAATGTACAGAACTCAGGTTTACCCACTGGCGATGAGAAATTGAAATTGTTCAGAAAATATGGAGTTTACATCCAGTAGAAATTCAGATGTAAGAAGGGAGCTGCACAATCTTTTCCCTCAGCCTGTTTCATCTAATGACCTTGAACATTCAGCCTCTGAGATTTTCCTTATGAATCTCCATAGGGCATAAAAGAGCAGTGTTAAATGTACATTGTTACTGAGTTTTTGCTGGAAAACAGATGGCTGTGAACCATTTGGTCTTTGGATCTTGATTTCTTTCTGTCATATTGATGATTATTTCCTAGCCCCCTCCAGAGTCTTTATAGTGAATTTTTTACTAGGAAAAGGCTAAATAATACACACTAACGATAGGGTATTCTTTGCACACTAGTGAGTAAAAGATTTTCAATGCTTCCCCTGAATGATTAGAGCACTGTGGTGGAGAGATTCCTTAGTCCTACAAGTTTCCATCATGAGAGGACAGATCATCAGTGATTGATTTCCAGTTTTTTAAACTCTTGTGAGTTTGTATCTCCTGCACAGTGTGATTCATTGCTGTTTTCACAAGATGTTGACATGTAATGTATAAATAATGAGGATACCACGTTGTCATTTAGTAGGTTAAATCTTCTTGTAAAATATGTTCCTTCAATTATAAATTTCTTTGCTAATCTATTATGTTTCATAGTAGTGTTATAAGTAGTCATTCATTCCATAGGTTAAGTTTGATAGCTAATATGCATTCAGTAGATTATCATTTGCAGTATTAATAAGTACTAACAAATGTGTACTTTAAGGCAGTAGTTATCATCTCTGCCGTTGAGTCTCAAAAATAGGTGATGATTTTATGTTGATGTAAAAAATAATTTGCCTCAAAATATCTGTGGTCAATAATAATTGTCTATACATGTGTTGCTGGGAAATGATTGAAAACTCACAGGGTTCCACTGCTGCTGGAATCCTACTTCAATTCCTGTTCAGTCCTGAGGGTGTATATATAGATATTTGCATTAAGATATTGAGGTACTTCTAAAGCCATATAGGAATAAAGTGGCACATAAGTTTAGAATACATTTGGTACAGTTTTTGTCTATTTGAGCTTTTAAAAAATTACATGTTTGTTTGAAAATTGTATATACGAAGGTAAATATTTGGATTCTTGATAAAATGAAGTAGTTTGTGTATTATTGGAAAGGATAAGTTGCATGGAGACAAATTCAAATGTTATTTTTTAAAATGCTGAGTTTAGCTGGGCATGATGGAGCGGACCTTTAATCCCAGCACTCCTGTGGCAGGCAGAGGCAGGTAGATCTCTGAGATCAAGGCCAGCCTGGTCTAGATAGCAAGTTCTAGACCAGCTGGGAGTATAGGGAGACACTGTCTCAAAAAGACCAAAAAGTAAGTAAATAAATAAATAAATGTTGCTTTTAGTTTAGAGTTTTTATTTTCTATTTGTAAAGAAATTACAGATGGATGGTAGGTAAAAATATTAGGTTTTCTTATATATTTTGAATGATTTGAAGAGATTAAAAAAACCCAAAAGTTATTGGACCCATGCCTCGAAAAATGATCAGTTTTGTTTTCATTTCATAGGTGGCTTACTGTAAACTAGGCATTCTTTTTTTGTTTGTGAATGAATGCAAAATTGAACATACAGCATGAAAATCATCACGTTCTTTTTTAAAAAACTGATTTATTTTTACTTTATGTGTATGTGTTTTGCTTACATGTATGTAAGTGCACTCATGTTGTGCAAAGCCTACAGAGGACAGAAGAAGGGGTTGGATCCCCTGGAACTGGCATTACAGATGGTTGTTAGCTGCCATGTGGGTGCTGGGAATCAAACCCTGCTTCTGTGGAAGAGAAGCCAGGGGCTCTTAACTGTTGAGCTGTCTCTCCAGCTCTCTAAAATCATCACATTCTTTTTAAAAATAATTTTATTGATCTTTTGTAATTTCATACAACAGTTCTTAATCAAATTTAGACCCCCCCCATCCCTGCTCCACCACCTCCCCACCAGATCTCATGTATTACGGCCATACATGTTAAGTCCCATCCAGTGAAGCATTTGTACCCAGATGTCCTTCAGTGCAAATTCGTCCCCTGGAGACTAGTCAGCCCATCTAGAGATCATATGCAAGGCATACTCTCCCTCACCCAATAGCAATCAGTCTCCAATAGATCTCAGTCTAGCACCCCTCCCCCCGCCCCCATTTCTCTCTTCCCTTCTGGGCCCTTGTTTAATTGAGTTGGCATGGGTCTTGTGCTCGATGCCAGCATTGCCACAAGTTTCCAGTGGCCTGAATGCCTCTGCTTCCCTGTGTTCATGAGCAAATCCTGGCTTTTTCAGTCTATCTGCCCCATCTTCCACTATAATCATTGAGCCATGAGTGAGTGAAGTTCAATGTAGGAGTCCTACCTGAGGATACACACTCTGCAGTCTCATTTTTTAAAACTTGGCCAGTTGTGACCTTCTGTGTGTACCATACTCTGTTGTATAAAGGAAGGTAGTTGAAGGATGCGTTTGTTTTCTCTACCCCTTGTTCCACTATGTTCCCTGAGCCTTAGGCATAGAGGTTCAACTGTAGATGTGTCACCTAGGACTGGGCATCTCTCAGACATATATTCTCTGTGTCTGACCAGTTGTGTAATTCTTCAGTATCCTCCATCTATTGCAAAAAGAAGCTTCTTAGATGAGTGGTGTACGGTATGCTTGTCTGTAAATATAAGGATCCATATTTAGCATATGGTAAAGAATTTCATTTGTCTAGAGATAGGAAAGAGAGTTTTCTCTAGGATCAATGTCCTCTCTTGCTGTGTCTATTTGGCTGAGTTTACAGTGCCACCCATGAATTCACTCCCATTGAGAGGGCTTGAAGTCTAATTAGATAGCTGTTGGTTGCCCCCCAGATAACAGTGCCACTACTGCACCAATAGAGGTAGTTTGCTGTGCCGGTCCTTACGGATTTTAGGCTTTGATCCTGGGTTGGACCATTGATTGTTTTTCTCCCTTACAGTTTGCATATTATTATCTAGCATTATGAGAACTAAATTTTGGTTAGAAGGCTTTCAGGTCTATTTCCTGCTCCATTGCTCCAAGTCCTATCTCTGAAGATTGTTCTGTCTTCAGCAGTAGGGTCTTACCTACTAGTTCTGGGAGATAACCAAGAGCTTTGGCAATGGCCTGTGTTATTTTGGAAGTCTCCTGGACTACTCTCACCAACCACTCAAAGGGAGTTCTCTTCTGTATGGCACTCTGCTCCTTCCCAAGTACCATATGGGCATTTCTCATGGGGTTTTGAGGGCATCACATTTCCCTCTGGGTTTCCTATTCCAAGATTCATTCGTCTCTTTTTCTTCCCATCCGGCTTCCATCCCATCTGGCTTCCCTTCTTCCCCAGTTGATGATAATATTTTATTGAGATGAAATATATGTCTTCTAGTCATAAACGCTACAGTGAAAACTAAAGCAGGATAAGGAGAAGAGTAGAGGGGCTGTAGCTGGAGAGAATTGTGCAGTGCTAAGTACAGAAGTGCAGCCCTCAGTCAGAAGTTGTGTGTGAGCTGGGCATGGTGGTGCACACCTTTAATCCCATCACTTGGGAGGCAGAGGCAATGATCTCTGTGAGATCAAGGTCAGCCTGTCTACTTAGCGAATTCCAGGCCAGCTGGGGCTATAGGGAGGCCTTGTCTTAAGAAGTTATTTATGGGCTGGAGACACGGCTCAGCAGTTAAGAACACTGGTTGTTCTTGCAGAAGACCCGGTTTCGAATCCCAGCACCCACATGGCAGCTAACAACTGTCTGTAACTCCAGTCCCAGGGGATCCGACAGCCTCTTCTGACCTCTGCGGGCATGGGGTGCACTTACCTATTTGCAGGCAATAGACGCATACACATAAAATAAAATAAAAAATTAAAAAAAGGTATTTACTACTGTCCTAGTTTGTTTCTCCATTGCTATGACAAAACACTCTGCCCACTACCAATTTGGGGAGGAAAGGGTTTATCTTTCATCTCCTGGGTCACAGTTCATCAGGGAGCCCAAGGAAGAACTCAGGGCAAGAACCTAGAGGCAGGAGCTGAAGCACAGGCTATGGAGGAACTCTGCTTGGTGGCTTGCTCCCCTGACCCCTGCTCAGCCTGCTCTCTTATACAACACAGGCCCACCTGCCCAGGGGTGGCACCACCCACAGTGGGCTGGGCCCTCCCACATCACTCACCAATCATGAAGATTCCCCACAGACATGGCCACAGGCCAGTCCAGTGGAGGCAGTTCCCCCATTGAAGCAGTTCCCCCACTGAAGCTCCCTCTACCCAGGTGTGTCAAGTTCACACTAAAGCTATTCAGCACAACTACTGAAGTCCTAAAGGTCATGAGTGAATAAGCCATGAAGATTAAGGAGAGCAAGCTATGTGGAAAAATAAAGCATAAACACAAAAGCAGGATCAGGAGCTTGATTCGTTTCCTAACAAATGCAAGGATGCCATGAAGGAGTGAGGGGAAGAGTATCAAGAAATGAGGTGGGGAAGGTGGGGTGCAAGAGTCAGGTCTTGAGCTTCTAGGCCCTTGTGAAGGCCTTGAGTTTTTATTCCGAATGAGGAGTGACATGGGGTTGTTGTATTTGAGACAGAGACTCCCTGTTGCCCCAGCTGATCTGGAATTCCTGTGTAGACCAGGGTGGCCTCGACTTCATAGAGAGCCACTGATCTCTTCTCCCTACCCCGGGTGCTGGGATTAAAGTTGTGTACCAAAATGCCCAGCTTGACATGAAGCTTGCTTTTCAATCTTTGTTCTGACCCCTGTGCACAGAGTAGAATGTTGAGGAGTTATGTGAACAGGAGAGAGTGGTTAGGACATAGTGACAGTAATCCTGGTGAGAGGAATGGTGGCTTGGATTGATGTGACATTGTTGGTCAGATGTTGTTGGACTAGAGGTGGCTGTTGAAGGTTGTACCAACAGAATTTTCTGTGAATAGGAGAGGACAGAAGTCAAGAATAACTGCATGTTTTGTTTTGGTTTGGGGAGCTGGCAGGATGGAATTGTGACTGAGACGGGAAAGGCTGTGTGAGGAACAACCTTTGAGATGAAAGTAAGGTCTTCAATACTGGGCTTCCTGGGTGTGAGGCTTCTATGGTCTAAATGGCAACAGCAATTACAGAAGATAGGCTTGTGATAGAGATGAATTTGGCAATAGTCAATTTATTGATCATATTTAAAGACATAGACTTGAGTCTGCAGACACCAGGACTCCAAGATGGCTTTGCTTGTTCCTCTGAAGGAGAAGAAACTCAAAGAAATTAAACTAAGAGAGCTGTGGAGCTGGATGCCACTGTGGGATCCTGCCTCCCAAGGCGTTGTTGGAGCTCTTCAGAGACAGCATGCCAGTACCACAAGTACATCAGCCTGAGGATAGGGAGCATCGGCAGCCTCACTGTAGTGCTGCAGCCTGCGTGCTCCTCAGCTACTGCCTGTCTTACAAGAAACTCAGACATGAGCAATTAGTACCACAGTGTGAAGGGCACTGCACTCCTGAGCATGACCACCTGCCCAGTTCCTGTCCATGGAGAATTCAGCTAAGGCTATATCTTTCCATAGCCTGACTGAGAGCTCATGTCCAATAAAAGGTGACTGGTTCCTATACCGCTTAAGGAGAAAAAAAGACAGACTTGAGTGAGCTCACCAGTATAAAGCGCAGGAAAAGCTTGAAGTCAGGGGCCCTAGGACTCTGCAAAGTGTCTAGCAGCGGCCAGACTAGGAGGAGGTGAAGGGGAAAGAGCAGGAACTGCTGCAAAGTGAGAGTTGTGATTCTGCTGCCTTTGAAGCTCAGCAGAATGGTATTTTGAAGTCAGTGGTCATGTAAATCAAATGTTATTGATCGAGTACCAAGAAGCCTGAGTATTGGTTGATAGATTCACTAAGACAGGACATTAAAAGTTTGTTTAGCTGGGTGTGGTGGCGCACACCTTTAATCCCAGCACTCAGGAGGCAGAGGGAGGTGGATCTCTGTGAGTTCAAGGCAGCCTGGTCTACATAGTGAGTTCCAGGCCAGCTGAGGCTACTGGGAGACCCTGTCTCAAAAAGACCAAAAAAAAAAAAGTTTGTTTAAAGTAGTTTCATTGGGTTGATAAAACTAAAACTTGATGGAGGTAGGTGTGAGACTGATGAGATGGAGGGGAATTGGAGGTCTTACAAGAAGTCTGTCTGCGAAGAGGGGCAGAGGGTTCAGTAGCTAGAAGGCACACCAAGAGATGTTCCTTTTTCTGAAAAAAAGAAAATTTGACATGTTTAGATGTCTGTAGGAACAGTTAATAGAGAAAAATGATTGATTCATAGGTCAAAGGAGGAGGGAGAAGATCATTAGCAATACCCCAGAGTGAGAAGGAAAGACAGCTCCATTGGCTTTAGACAAGAGCCTAAGTGCTTCTGTAGCGAGAGGAGAAAATGGGTTCTGTGGGCATGGAGGCAAAAGAGGTGGTTAGATATGCTGGCCAAAACCTGAGGAAGGGTTTCACAGTTTGTTTTTCCTGAGGAAATAGGAAACAAAGGTATTAGTTGAGGATAAAAATGGAGGGTGTGTCAGAGGGAGAAATACATAGTGAGCTTCCAAGTCCAAATGAAGCTAAGTGGGTCTCAGCGGGCTGTTCTCTTCCTGTTTTTTGTTTTTTTTTTTTTTGTTGGTTTCAAGTGTGTTTCAAATATCAAGTAAACATTTATTGAGTGCCACTGTATATACAAGGTCCTGTGTTGATCCTAAGGGATATAAAATAAAGAATGGTTTCTGTTGTTCAAGAGACCTCACCATTTCATTTCATGAAACTATTCGTAGATTGTCTGTTGGTGAATTAATGATTCTAATTCTCCTAAAACTGCCTAAACCTCATCCCTGCTGTTTGAGGAAATTGAAAATTTAGTGTTGTTGTTCATTATCAGCCAAAATTTTTTTATGGTTGCTTTTTGGGGACAGGGACTCAAGTAGTGGAGATGGGCCTTAGTCTCCTGATCCTTCTGTTTTCATCTCCTAAGTGCTCGGATCAGAGTGCACCACCATACCTAGCCTAGTGACCAGATCTTAAAGTTGTGGTAGATGGTACAGGGACTGCAGAGAGCTGAGAGACGCCAAGCAGGAGGACAGTGGCACTGCCAGAGTGCTCTTAGGAGTCTTGGGTTTGTGGGGGATGGAGCCCAGAAGCATGCTGTCCTAGGCAAGCCATCTACCACCGAGTTATTGCCCCAGACCTTGCTCACTGCTCCTCCTTAGAGACATTCCACAAGTACACTGCAGGAGAATAACTTCCCTCTGTATTTGCGTGACTGACTTGCCCCCAAACATTGATCTTTGAAGATGATGCCTATCTTGAAATGATTTGTTCTTCCTGTCTACAATAACTGTCAGATTCTCCACAGTACTTAACTCCTTGTTCACTAAAGGAAAGTAGCCTAATGGCAGAGTGTGTTGCCCAAGGTGTCCTATTGGGAATAAAGGTGAATAAAGTTGTATGGATGATGACTTTCCAACATTTTTCTAAATTTGTAGTTATGATTATCTGAAGCTGAACTTTTATGCAATATTGTTTTTGTTATACTTCAGTTACTTTCTGACTTTGTTTTAAAAAATTATAAATTCTCACGTCAAAAGATGAAGAATTATAGACGTTCATGAGGAGAGCAGTGTTTGGATATTTTATGTTTTGCAACATTTTCCTTCATGTCCTCCTCAGTTTCGGATGAAGAGCAGTCGGTGGTATATGTTCCAGGTATGACCTGTGCGGAGAGTTTGGACGTGTCCTTCATTTCTTACATGTCAGGAGGACGTAAGATAGCAGGACAGACGTGTATTTGGAACTGGGTGCAGGAAAATCCACGAGAAAAGTTTCTTAACTGAATCCAAAAAATCAAATGTTTTTGAATATTTGACCATACCCCTTACGATTTGAAATACTGGCTGGGCAGGCAAGCTTTTATAAACGTGTAGAGTATTTCATATACAAAAGAGATGAGATTCTTTTTGAAATTTAAAAATTTAATACCTCAAAGGAAAATGTGAAAACTTGATACAGGTGTAAGTAAGCTTCAGTGCTTACTAGTAGTCAAATGAAATCGTTGAAGATGCTGTTAGGTAAAGCGCATCTTTCCTCTAAGTTATCTTGCCATACTATAATGGGACTTATGAATGTTCATAGCAACTTTTAAGAGTTTGAATTGAATTATTGAATAATTTCTTAAGACAGCTTTTTCATGATTGTGTATGTGCTGAGAGAGAGAAGTAGAGAAGTAATGGGGATGTGAGAACGTTGAAAAGAATAAGAAGATATAATTTTGAGGCCTTGTTTAATGAAAATTCTTGGGAATTTCTACAGAAGGAAATATCAAATCAAGACACAAGTTGATAAGTCCCCAAGCTGATGTGAAAGTTAAGACTTCCAGGGTCCCTGATGCTTCGGTCTCTATGGCATCTTTAAAAGGTGCAGGAGATTCAGTAGCTGAACAGGTCAGTATTTTTTTTTTTTTTACTTTTTGTTAAGAGAGAGAGAGCTAGAGAGAAAGAGAGAGTGTGTTCATGTATGTTCACATGCGATATGTGTACTTTTTAAAAATGTTTTATTTATTTTTATTTTATGTGTATTTGTGTATTGCCTGCATGTAGGTAAGTGCAGCTGTGTTGTGCAATACCCACGGAGGACAGAAGAGGCTATCAGATCTCCTGGGACTGGAGTTATGGACAGTTGTTCGTTGCCATGTGGGTGCTAGAATTTAAACCCAGGTCTTCTGCAAGAACAGTGTTCTTAACCACTGAGCCATCTCTCTAGCCCCTATATGCACTTTCTTTAACATAGGTCTCTCACTGAGCTCAGAGCTTACAGTTGTCTGGCTAGTCAAGCTCCAGGAGTCTGCCTGTCTCCCCTCTGCCCTCCATGCTAGAGGCGCAGGTACACAGCACTACACCTGACTTCGGTGGGTGTGAGAGGTCTGAATCCAGGTGTCTGTGTTTGTGCAGCAGGTGCTTTACCAACTCCTCAGCTTGTTAGGTTTACAAATGTTGCCCAAAGACCTTGAAAAAGTGTTAGGTGATCTACACCTGATCACTTGGTATCTATAAGAGATACAGAAAGTTCTAGGACCTTTTGATAGTGCTGTGTATGAATGTAAAGTATCTACATTACTCAAGAGTTTTACTCTAAAATATATAGACCTGGCTCTAAGCCTTAGTTAAGAAAATGGGTCATCCTAATATGTCTCAAGATTTATATTTTGATTTTTTTCACATTAGTAGGTCAAATTGTCAATATTTTTGCAATTAGGTATCCTTTATGATTTTTATTCTTGTGAATTTGTTATTGTACTTTTATGTTAGAATGATGCTTTTGTAAAGAAAATTAGCATGCATTATGAATTTTCTTAGAAAATAATATCAAGATCCTTCATTTTCTGTTTTTTCAGAAATTATTTTGAGACAGGGTCTTCTGTATTCCAGTCTGGCCTTGGGTTCACTGTGTAGCCAAGGCTGGCCTTGGGCTGTTTGTCCTCTTGCCTCTGCCTCTCAGGTACTGGGATTGCAGGTGTGTTCCACCACGTCCAGCACAATTCTTTCCTTTTTCCTTTATCCTTTTTTTGATATGTATATGTGTCGTCCTTGTCCATGTATGTATGCTAGCATGTGTTGACTGACACGTGTGTCCATGTGTGTATGCGGGCCTGAGGTTGATACGTGTGTCTTTCGCCCTTGCTCTCTGCTTTATTTATGGAGGTGGGGATCCTGTTGGTCCCAGAGCGCCGGTCCTGGCTACTCTAGCTGGCCGGTTTTCCCCAGGGCTCCCGTCTCTACTTCCCGAGTGCCGGGACTCCAGGTGGCTGTCAGGACTGCCTGGCTTTTATGTGGGCTCTGGGGACCAAAACCCCACTCTTTACTCTTGCAGGGCAAGTGCTTGATCCACTGAGCTGCCTCCCCAGCCCTAGACCAGTCGCCAACCTCACCCTCCACAATACTCTCTGCACCCTCCTTTGGCTCATGTCTGTTCCCTTCTATTTATTTTACTCTAAGTATTTTGTTTTAATAAGAATCACTTAGCTGCAATGATACAACGATTATGTTTTCTTTTCTCAACTAGAATTGAGGTCATATTTGTAACCTATGGTTTGAGGGAAATTCATCCTTTTGCCTGTGATGTGTGACTTTTCCTGGGAGAACTGATCAGACTTCTGTTTACCTAAGACGGCACTGACAACAGACTGAAGAAACGTTTTAGCCTCAGCCTGGCTTGGTGAACCAATGAGTTTCCTGGGGTTACTTCGAGAAGCATGGGCAACTCCAAGGCAGCTGCACTACAGAAAGCCCAGCCCAGCATGGGTGACAGCCCCCAAAAGTTGTGCCTCTGCAGCTCCTTGCCCGACTTTCAGGCTGCCCCACCACAGAGACTCCTCTCCCAAGACTGTGCACAGTTTCTAAAACTTTGCAGAGGGGCCTTGTGAATCTTGTAGCTTTCTGAGCTTTCTGGGCCTGAAAAGTTTCTTTAGCTTCCTAAGTGTTATGCTTCTTCCTCCTCCCTACAGGAGGAATGTTTCATTTTGGAAGAAATAGCTACACAGCTGCTTGTTTTCTGGATAAATATTTTTCTGGCACCTACTATGCTCATTCTTTGAGATGTTGTCTGTACCTGCTACTCTGTTACAGTCACAGAGTTGGTAAAATTTTTGCTGTCAGACTGTGCTGGACAGCTTTAGTGTCAACTTTACACACCTGGGTAGAGGGAGCCTCAATTGGGGAATTTCCTCCATTAGACTGGCCTGTGGCCATGTCTGAAGGGCATCTTCTTGACTGTTGAGTGGTGTGGGAGGATCCAGCCCACTGTGGGTGATGCCACCCCTGGGCAGGTGGGCCTTTGTCGCATAAGAAAGCAGGCTGAGCAGGGGCCAGGGAGCAAGCCAGTAAGCAGAGTTCCTCCATGGCCTGTGCTCCAGCTCCTGCCTCCAGGTTCCTGCCCTGAGTTCCTACCTAGGACTCCCCGATGAGCTGTAACCTGGGAGATGTAAGATAAATAAACCCTTTCCTCCCCAAATTGGTAGTGGTCAGAGTGTTTTGTCACAGCAATGGAGAAACAAACAACACAGACCATTTATAGGAAAAGTTTTACAATCCCTAACTTCTAGTCTTGAAGATATTTGTAATATCTCTTGCTGATGATTGTGTTTGGTAGCATGTATGATTTAGTAGAACCCGAGGCCATGTCTTCTTGGATGCCATTTGGAGTAGAAATGGTCCAGTTGTGTCTCTGCTATTCCTGATGACACTGGCATCAATGGTGTGGTGCATCCAGAGAGGGTGCTAAATAGAGGCTCTTAGCTGATCACTCACTGTTTCCTTTGCACAGAGCCCTAGTTTCATTCTGTTGCTGTGATAAACTGTTCTGACCATAAGCAACTTGGTGGGGGGGCAATGGTTCATTTGGGTTCCAGGTTACAGTTCACTGAGGGAGGTCAGGATAGGATCTTAAGCAGAACTTGTGGCAGAACACTCTCTGCTGGCTTCCTCCCCACCTTGCTCCTGGCTCATGCTCAGCTAGCTTGCTCATACAGCCTAGGCCCACCTGCCTAGGGATAGTGGCAAGTAGGCTAGGGACTTCCCACATCAATCATCAGTCAAGACGATGTCAAACAGCAGACGTGGCCACAGAACAGTTTGATGTGTATAACCCCTGGTTGAGACTTCCTCTGATGGCCCTAGGCTGTGTCAAGTTCACAAGACGAGCCACGATGCTCCCATCCTTGTCAGCTTTACACACATGGCTGCTAAACCCTAACTTTTCCTTTCTCTTCCCCAAGAGCTCATCTTAATATCATAGTATAAAATGCATGTAAGTTTAAACGTCCCACAGTCCTTAAAATTTTCAGCACTTTAAAAAGCTCGGGGTCTCTTTAAATATCCAGAGTCTCTTAACTGTTGGCTCCTGTAAAACCAAAAGCAAGTTATATATATTCTTATTCCAGAAGGGAAGAACCAGGGCATAAAAATAAACAGATCAAAGGAAAACCGAAATTCAACAGTGAAAACCTAGGTTCTGTGCTCAGTATCTGGTATCTGGGACTCAGAATGTAATCTTTTGGAGTCCGATAGAGGCTGGGTACTAAAGTCTCTTGAGGAATGATTGGTCTTTTAATGCCCCATCACTTAAAGATGATAGTGTAGACTTATACAGTCAATCACGTTACATGATAAAGACATAGAGAAAAGCAAGTGCGTATAAGTCCTCAGTGCTTGCACAAACACATCCTTAACACACAGGACACGGCTGTCTTCCATTTTCAGGAGTTAGTGCATGTGGTGATAGGTAAGGTCATGGTTTCTAGTTCCGTACTGGTAGTTGGCCCGGCACCATTCATTGAGAAGACCATTCTCTGAATTGCAGTAATGCTGTTGTGAGTCAAGTGGCTGTAGAGGTGTGTCCCTTTATACCTTTTTTGGTAATTGTCTCACCTGAGTTTTGTTTATCACTCTTTGTTTTTTGTTTATCGGCTTTTGGCAGGTGTTTTCTATAAAGGGCCAGATAGTAAATATATTAGTCTACGTAGGCCAAAAAATACACATCAGCTTTGTAGCTTTACTATTGTGCTGTGAAAATGGCCTTAGGAAGTAGGTAAAAGAGTAGACTTGGCTATGTTTTAATAAACTTACGTTTACAAAAGTATAAAGTGAGCTAAATTTAGCTTGCAGGTAGTTTTCAAAACCTTATCCTACATAAGTAAATATATTTTTTATTTTTAGGCAATATATTTGGAACTTTATATAAGTAAACGCATAGCATGTATATTATAGGACTAAGTTCTTTGCTCTTCACTATGTTCTTTGCAAATTCTAAAAGCTTAAATAAGGGGCTGGAGAGACGGCTCAGTGGTTAAGAGCACTGGCTGCTGTTGCAGAGGACTTGGGTTTGATTCCCAGCACCTACATGGTGGCTAACAACCATCCATAATTCCGGTTTCAGGGGAGCCAGTGCCCTCTTATGACCTTCATGGGTATTGCATGACATGGGTGCACATACATGCAGGCAGTACAGTCATACACATAAAAATAAATAAAAATAATAAAATATTTTTTAAAAAGCTGGCTGCTGTTGCAGAGGACTTGGGTTTGATTCCCAGCACCTACATGGTGGCTAACAACCATCCATAATTCCGGTTTCAGGGGAGCCAGTGCCCTCTTATGACCTTCATGGGTATTGCATGACATGGGTGCACATACATGCAGGCAGTACAGTCATACACATAAAAATAAATAAAAATAATAAAATATTTTTTAAAAAGCTGTTATTCATTTATTTTAAGTAATGTGTCAATCCTTATGTTTTTTTGACTAACATTGTTGAATTTAAAAAGCTGTTATCATTCATTTATTTTAAGTAATGTGTCAATCCTTATGTTTTTTTGACTAACATTGTTGAATAGGTACCAGAAAACTAAAGAGATAAAAAGAACAGTGAGGTGTCTTGAAAGTATTAACTGCAGAAACAATCACCATTTCCCAGGGTTGGAAGATCAAGTAGAACAAGTTTGAATTATTGAGATTTAAAACATTTCAAGAGGGCCTCCTTAAACTTGAAACTTGGACTTCTGGTGGCAGGGAACCAGCCTAACCAGTTTTGCTGCCTTCAGGAGGCCTGATAAGTCAAGGCCAGTTCTTCAAGTTCTAGAAAAAATTATAAAATGGAATCATCAGGGCTTGTAAGAGTGAGGAACAGACAGGAATGGCACTGACAGGAAACAAGCAGGAAGGGTATGTTCTTTCTCCTCTGAAACCTCTGGTCTCCCTCTAGTTCTTTTTGTCAGTGTGGTTTATTAGAGATCCGGGTAGCAAAGGAGAAATGAAGTTTCCAGAGTTCCCACCTCACTAACAGTGCTGAGCTTGGGAGGATGAGTTTACAAATGGAAGCCAGAAGAGAAACAATAAAAATAGAGAGTTCTATAAATAGGCCACACTTGTGCTATTCTCTAAGCGATAAACATTTGTGTTTTCAGGTTTGCTGTTAAACACATGGTTAGCTGGGGAGGTAGCCCAGTTGGTAGAGTGCCTGCCTAGTGTACAGGAAAACCTGGGCTCAGTCTCTAGCATTGCATAAACAGGTATGATGGCATACCTGTAATCCTAGCACTCTGGAGGCAGAGGCTGGAGGATCAAAAGTTCACGGTCATTCAAAGCCCACCTAAGCTACATGAGACCCTGTCTTAAGAAACAGTGACAGTGGCTGCTAAAGTTCCGGCCTGTGTGCGGGGATTCTCTTGTTTGACCTGTCCTGTGCGCTTATCTTTGCATAGGTTATCTGCAACATCTGTCACCAAATCCAGTGCCTTCTTCCTTTCCTGGTCGACTTTTTCAGTCGTTGACACTACTGACCTTATGCTCATCTTTAAACTTTTTCTACAGAGTTATATATGTCTGACTCTCTTCTTTTAAATGCTAGTTTAAATTAAACTTAGAAGTACTAGGAATTAAAATTTATAAAAGCATCAATTTCTTGCATTTTCTAGCTGATTTTCAAAAACTACCTTAATTTTCAGTAATCTCTAGTTATTACAGAAAAAATTTTAAAGAGGTAAATACATAAAGGAAGTAATAAAAATCTAGCCACCCAGGGCTGGAGAGATGGCTCAGCAGTTAAGAACACTGGTTGTTCTTGCAGAAGACCCAGGTTCGAATCCCAGCACCCACAAGGCAGCTAACAACTGTCTGTAACTCCAGTCCCAGGGGATCTGACAGCCTCTTCTGTCCTCCGCGGGCATTGCACGACACGGGTGCACTTACCTACATGCAGGCAATACACGAATACACATAAAATAAGAATAATATTTAAACACAAATTTAAATATTTAAACACTAGTGTATGTTACAGACTTTGAATCTTTGATTATTCCTATTTCCAGGGTTCATTTTAAGCTCATTGGTCATGTAGGGTTACTGAAGAAACTGGGTTAGCTTACTTTGGTAGTTGCATAAATGCTACAATGGAAGACAAAGTTTCTTCCTTTTCTGTGTCATAGAGCTGTCTTGTGACGCCTTTGAAGACCTCTCTGAAATTGTTACAGTACTTGTGAGAACCTTTTGTAGTACAAAGAATAGCGTAGCATGTGAGAGCATGAACTGTGGACCCTGAACCCTAATCCTGTTCTTTAGCTGCTGTAACCGTGGGCAAGCTGTGTAGCCTTAATGTAGAACAAGAACGATATCCATGTAATTGCAGCGAGAATGACATGCAGCCACAGTAAGAAGTGTGTAGCATGTTCTTGGTGTGTGGTAAGCACTAGATCCACACTGGATCTGAGCCCCTTCAGAACAAACCACCGGGTGTTTTCAGTGCTTAGCAACCAGTGCCTCTTCGGCCGGCCTTCGTCTATCTTAAGCGGTCTTTCGGCTGTTTTAAGGAAGATTCTCATGGTTTCATTAGACACATGTTTCCTGCCACTGACCAGGGACACGCGAACGCTTTTTCTAGTACTTAGTAGGAACATTTTCTGCTTTGAAGTTCTATATATTTCTGTGTAAATTCCATGATATCCTCTGGTTAAAAATTGCTTTTAGAAGAAGTTAACTAGATGTTTTGTTTTAGAATCTCTGCAAGGGAAGAGTGAAGAGTGCATCTTTGAAAGACTTATGTCTCGAAGATAAGAGACGCATTGCAAACTTAATTCAAGAACTGGCCAGGTGAGACAAACCCTTATGAGATTACTCTTTGAGAGCAGAATATTGCTAATATATTTGATGCTATTATGTCATTGGTCTTAGGAGAACAAAGGCTTTTAGAAAAAAGATTTTGTTTTGCCCAAACGCCCACCTTTCAGGCCTTGCTTCCAGTGACCTGACTTCCCTCACAAGACCTTGCCTCTTAAAAGTTCTACCACTTGCCAGTAGTACCATGGTCTGAGGAACAAACGTTTAACATGTAGGACTTTGTGCCATGCTTATTAAAACTGTAGCCACATTGTTGGGGGAAAGTCATTGGAACTATTCAAATGTACTTTCTGCTCTGTTCTACGTGAGTATGTGTCTGAGGAATGCGCTGCAGCAGCCCTTGCAGTACATTCTAGTGGTTACTTTATACTTCCATGGTTTTACATTTATCAGTTAGAATTTTTATTCAAGTACAAGCTTTTCCTTTTGCCCTGTTTATTTAAGTACTTATTTCTTATTAGTATCAGACTCATAAACTTAGAATTTTATTCTAATCCAGCATTTTAGGATTCAGAAATAAAGTGAAATAGAAGGATGTGACTGTGTAGGCCAGACAAGGGCATCAGATCCCTTGGAACTGGAGTTACAAATGGTTGCTAACTGTCATGTGGGTGCTGGGAAGTGAACTGAGGTTCTCTGGAAGAACAGCAAGTGCCCTTAACTCTTGAGCCATTTCTCCAGCCCTGAAAGATGTGCTTTAAAAAAGAAAAACTTTATTTTGAAATTTCTATAGACTTTCTTGTAGTTATAAACAACATAGGGACAGCTTATGCACCCTTTACCCGGTTTCTATTAACAAATTTTGATTAACTACAATACAGTATCATAACCAGGAAATTGACAGTGTCTGACATTGACATCTGTTATGTACAACGATCATCAATTTTATATGTACTCATTGTAGATTTGTTTACAATCACCACAGTCAAGATTTTAGATAGTTCTAAGACTCACTCATACTGCTTTTGTTTTGTTTTGTTTTTTGAGTTGCTGGGCATTGATCCTAGGGACTTGTATGTAATAGGCAAGTGATCTTCCACTGAGCTACATTCCCAATTCTAGTACTACCTTCTTAAGAGCACAGATACTTTATTTTCTTTCTTTATTGCTCTTTTTAAAGAAAATCTATGTGTCTGTGTGCATATGTCTCTGTGTATGTATGTGGGTGCCCATGGGTACCAGAAGAGGTTGTTAGGTCCCATGGAGCTGGAGTTGGAGACTGTTGTGAGCTGCCTGATGGTGGTTCTCTGGAAGAACAGCAAGTGCTATTAAGCACTGAGCCATCTCTACAGCTTTGGCACAGATTCTTTCCTACCTGCTTTGCTAATCACAAACTACCACGAATCTGTGTGAGTCAGGAAAATATTGTGTCATTTAAAAAAACTATGTGAATGGGATCTTATAGTATGTAACTTTTTTGAGATGGGCTTTTTTTCACTCAGCATAATTCTTTCAATCCATCCACGTTTTTGCTTTTCAGTAGTTTGTTCCTTTGTATTGCTGAGTGGTCGTTCATGGTGTATAGGTCTGGCTTGTTTAGTTACTGCAATGGTTTGAATGAGAATGTCCTCATAGGTGCCAAATATTTGGACATTTTGTCCCCACTTGGTGGCACTGTGTTGGGCGACCTTAGAAGGTGTGGCCATGCTGGAGGAAGCACGTCACTGGGGGCGGGCGTAGAGTTCTTAAGCCTTGCTGGATCTGTGGTGTTTTCTTATTTCCTGTGCTTACTTGAAGATGTGAGAGCTTAGCTTCTGCTCCTCCAGCCACCTCTGCCACTATGCCTTCCCACCATGATGGACACTTGCCCCTTTGGAACCATAAGCTCAAGTAAACTCTTCCTTTTATAAGTTCCTTTGTTCATGGTGTTTCTATCACAGCAACAGAAAAGTAACTAATACAGCTATTCATCTATTGAAGAACATTTAAATTGTTTCCAGATTTTGACAGTAATAAGTGTAGCTGCTATGAACACTGAAGCATACATAGGTTACCATGTATGCCTGACATTTTGATTTCTTTGGGATAAGTACATGCTTAGCTGTATAAGAAACTGCATTCCAGAATGATTCAACCATTTTAAAGTCCCACCAGCAATGTAAGAAATCGAGATTTTTCTGAATTCTAGTATACACATTTGTATAGGTCTAGTTTTAGGAGTTCGCATAAGCACTTAGTGCTATCTTGGTGCTAGCTTGTCTTTCTGTAATGATGGGCCTTGCTTCATGTGCTTATTTCTGTCTGTATGTTCTTTGGGGGAAGTCTGTGCATTCTTTGGGGGCATTTCTTATTGCAGTGCTTGGTTTTATTTATTTATATGTGTTATTTTTATTTTATGTGTATTCGTGTATTGCCTGCATGTGTGTGAGTGCACTCGTGTCGTGTAATGCCCGCAGAGGTGAGAGAGGGTATTAGATCCCCTGGAACTGGAGTTACAGATGGTTGTTAGCTGTCATGTGGATGCTGGGAATTGAACCCAGGCCCTCTGCAAGAGCAGCTAGTGCTCTTAACTGCTGAGCCATCTCTAGCCCTGATGGTTGAGTTTTTTGGCTGAATTTTTAAGAGTTGATTATGTGTGTATGTTTTAGGTACAGGTCCTATGTTGGATATGTAGCTTGTCTCTTCATCCTCAGGGACTTCCATAATTTAAATGATTTTAACTTAAACTAGATGAGCATGTCGTTTTCCCCCTGTAAGTTCATTTGAATTAATTTGTGTCTAAATTGTATAATATAATAATCTAAAAATGATGTAATAAAAATTGTATGATTTTTGTCTAAGTTGAGACTTCCAGGTTTTGTTTTTCTTGATGTCTGGTTAGTTGCTTCAGCACCATTTATAGAAGTCTTTCGTGTGCTTCTGTCAGACATCGGTAGGCACATGTTTGCGTGAGTCTCTTTCTGAGTTCCTCACTGCACGGTCTGTCTGTTCCCCAGCAGTCATTACTGCACATGTCCAGTATAGAAAGCTGAATGCTGAAGCGCGATCCCTTCTGTGTCATTCGTGTTTTTCATAAGGAGAAATGCTAGTTCTTTACATTCTGACTTTGGCACAAGCTTTTCTGCATCTATGAAAACAGATATTTCATCACACTGTGGGTCAATTTTAGGAAGAAATAAAAATTTCTGTATTGACTTTTCTAATCCAAGAATATGGTTATATGTCTCCAGTTATTTAGGTATTTGAATTCCTCGGTAGATGTTTTTTAAGTTTTAGTATGCAGATCTTGTACAAGTTTTTGTCATATTTATTTATATTTAAATATTTAATTTTCTTTGGAGCAATTGTAAATACTGTGATTTTTATTTTGTTTTTTTTTATTTATTAATAGTGTATAGGAATGTGATAGAATTTTATGTTGATCTTAATTCCCACAACTTTAGTGAGTTCACTGATTAATTCTAAGGATTTTGCTGTTGTTTGACTCCTTGGGATTCTTCTGTCCAGAATCATGTCATGTGCGGATAGGGACACTTGTAGTGTTTTCTTTCCATGATGTATATCTTTTCATTTCTTGCCTTATGGTCCTGGCTAGGCTTGTTAGTTCTGTGTAAGTAAAACATGGTGAGAGATGGTATCTTTGCAGCATCTTTGCTCTAGGATGAAGCATTCCATGTGTCCTTGTTGGATGCAGATTGACTGTGCATCTGTATCACATGGAGGTGCTCTTCTCTGTTCCTGGTTCCTCCTCTACCCCCTCTTCCTCCTCTCCTTCCTCTTCCTCCTTCCTCTTCCTCCTCTACCCCCTCTTCCTCCTCTCCTTCCTCTTCCTCCTCATGCTCCCCCCTCTTCCTCCTCCCCTTCCTCTTCCTCCTCCTCTTCTTCCTCCCCCCTTCCTCTTCTTCCTCTCCTTTTTTTTCCTCCCCCTGCCCCCTCTTCCCCCTCCTCCTGCTTCTTTTCAGAAATGAGATCTCAGTGTGTTTTCCAGGCTGGCCCCAAATTATTGGGCTTTTAAACTATTCTGTTAGTTTGGTGTTGCATGCCGCCAAACCCTGTCCAATCACTAGATTTTGCTTTGTTGCATGCTAGATTTTCATGCTTTAGATTTAAATGCTTTTTTTTTCTATGTCACTTGATACATTAATTTTCTTTCTTATCCTACAGTATGGTGGGTTACACTGACTGAATTTTGCATGTTTACCTAGACTTGCATACATGTTATACAACTTATTTGTTAGCACTATTTTTATGCATTGTTTTGTTGGGAATTTTTATATCAAAATTCTTGAAACATACTGGTCTTGAGCTTTGCTTTTTTGTACTTTGTTTGAATTTTGAGTCATGGTAAGAGTACTTTATAAAATAAGTCAGGAATTTTTCCCCTTGTAATTCCTTGAAGAAATTATAGGAAATTGTATTTGGGTTTTTTTTTTTTTTTTCATCTAGATTTTGTTTGTTTGATTTCGATTTAGTTTTAAGTTTTTGAGACAGTGTCTATACATAGCAGAGTCTGGCCTTGAACTTAGGATCCTCCTGCCTCAGCCTCCAAAGCACTGGGATTATAGGCACGCCTGTCATTTGTTTGGCAGTGGTATTAGTTCTCACTTAACTCTTTATTAGTATTCTTCAGTGAAATGATATGGGCCTGAAGATTTCTTTTTTTTTTTAACTGAATTTTTGCAAATTTCATACAATACATTTTGATCATATTTAGACCTCCTACCCACCTCCCAATTCGTGCTGGGATTCTGTCTGACTTGAGCCTGTGTGGGTTTTGTGCATGCTGTTATTATTGCTGTGAGTTCATTAGGGCAACTGTCCAACTGTTTGGAAAACTCTGGCTCTACAGTCTTTCTACCTCCTCTTCCACAATGATCTGTGAACCCTAGGAGGCAGAGGTTTGATATTCAGGGATAAGCGCTCTGCAATCTTTTTTGTTCTCTGCACGTTGACCAGTTATGAGTTTCTGTGTTAATCACCATCTGCTGCATGAGGAGCTTCTCTGCCGACAGCTGAGAGATGCACTAATCTACGGGTATAGCAATAAGCCATTAGGAGTCAGTTTAATGCTGTGTCTGTTTAGTAGAATAAGAGTAGTAGGGTTTCCCCTGGGGCCTGGGACCTGTCTGTCCTCATGTTCTTAGACCTGTTATTAGTGTCAGGTATGAGCTGCATCTTGGGAAGCTGACCTTAAATCCAACCAGAAAGTGGTTGATAACTCTGATAACATTCATACCACTATTTCAGTAGTGGGTATATCCAGGCCACTTCTTGTAGCTCGCTGGATTCATAGCTGGGCAAGATTGATGATTATTTTTAACTTCCAGTAGCCTAGCACCTTCCAGCCTCTGAATACTGGCCAGTGGAGATGAGGCGCTCAAGTCAGCACCAGCTTAATTTCTCCTTGTTTGTTCTACAGCTCATGTGTGTAGTATCTTCAGCAATAGGGTCTTACCATTCAGTAAGGGGCAATGGCTAATATTGTTTGAGGATCTGTGGGAACCCCTGGTCAATATCTTTGAAAGAAGGAGTCCATTCCTGGCATTGGGCTTTTTCTTTGATAGCCTATGGTCCCAGTAGGGGTGACATGTTATAGGTAACCCTTTTTAATGTCTTTTTATTTTGTATATGTATATACTTTAAGAAGCTTCTATAGGGTTTGACTTCCATATGACTTCTAAAGCCCTGCAGTGTTAGTTATCCCTCCCCATACACCCTCCTCTGCCCTGTTCTCCCATTCCATGCCTCCTTTAGCCCTTCTACTCCATGATTCTGCTTTCCTCCTTCATGCACTGCATTCTATCTCTCCACCATCATTCAAGTGGAGAGGAACCCACAGAATGGGAAAAAAAAAATATCTCTATCAGCTATACATTTGACAGGGGTTAGTATCTAGATTATGCAAAGAGTTCATACAACTAAACCTAAAAAACAAACAAACAAAAACCAAACAACCCAATTAAAAATTGGGCAATCGAACTGAACAGAGAATTCTCAGAAGAAGAAACACAAATGACTGAGAAATATTTTTAAATGTTCACTGTCTTTAGTCACCAGAGAAATGCAAATCAAAACCACTTTGAGATTTCACTTTACTCAGTCAGAGTGGTGAAGATCCAAAAGACAGACAATGACAAGTGCTGGTGAGGGTGTGGGGACTCCTAACCCACTGCTGGTGCAGGGCAAGCTGATGCAGCCACTATGAAAATCAGTGTGGAGACTCTGCAAAGGCCAGAAATAGATCTCCCACATGATGCCACTCTTGGGCATGTATGTGAAGAACTCTGTACCCTACTTCAGAGAAACCTGCTCATCCATATTCACTGCTGCTCTTTTAACAATAGCCAGGGGTTGGAAGCAAGCTTGATGTTTATCAACTGATGAATGGATAATGAAAATGTGGTACCTTTACATGGTGGAATATTATTTAGCTGTTAAGAAAAATGAAGTTCACAGGTGAATGGATGGAAGTGGAAACAATCAGAGTGAGAAAACTCAGAAAGACAAATGTTGCGTGTTCTCTCATAGCTGGATGCTAGCTCCAAATTCTTAGATAACAGTGTTTCAACTGGAAAATCCGAAGATCAGAAACCAGAAAACAGCAGTGGGAGGGAGGCTTCCTGAGAGGGAGAAGCAGAATGCACTGTGCATTTCATTTTAAAGAGACTTTAAATGCTTTCTTTAGTGGCTGTAAGATTATTCAGATTGTCTGTTTTAGCTTGGTGGAATGTTTGGAGTTTGGAGTTTTTGAAAATTGTTTCGGTGTTTCTAAGTTGTCCACTTTATAAGCATAAAGTTAATAGTGCTCTCTTCCTGTCCTGATCCATCCACGGGGTCTGTAACCCTCTACTTCTGATGGCAGCCATTTGAACCTTCTCTTGTCTTTGCTAGGCTTATCAATTCTACTGACTCTTCAAAGAACCAGCTTTTTTTTCATTGGCCTTTCCCCCAGTTTTCTGTTCTCTAGTTCCCTGGTTTTGCTTTCTCGACTCTGCTGTTTCCGTTTTTCTCTGGCTCTGGCTCAGTTTGCTCTCCTTTTCTATCTCAGGTTGGGGCCCGAGCATGTAGTGCCGCAAACTTTCTCCTCAACCTGTTCTCATTTTGCCTACATCCTTCATTTTCATTCAGGTCTGTGTCGTTTTTATACTTTCTTTTGGTACTATTTGCCTGGATTTTTTTGAACTGTGTTATAAAATATCCAGGTCTTTGATGGTTTTCCTGTTGTTTTCTGTTATATACTCCTGGTTTGCTTCTGTAACGTTCAAATAACAGTTAAAAATGCTTTTGTGAGGTTTGTTTTATAGCTTAGGATATAGGGTCTCTCTGTAGCCCCAGCTGGCCTGGAACTCACTATGTAGACCAGCCTGGTCTCAATCTCAGAGATCTGCCTGCCTCTGCCTCCCAAGTGCTGGGATTAAAGGTGTGCGCCACCATGCCTGGCCTGGATGTGGTTGGATTTTTAAAAATATTTATTATTTTTATTTTGTGTAGGAATCTGTTTCTTGCATGTGTAAGTGCATCCATGTTGTACAGTGTCCACAGAGGGCAGAAGAGGGTGTTGGATCCCCTGGAACTGGAATTAACAGACAGTTGTTAGTCACCATGTGGGTGCTGGGAATCTAACCTGGGTCATCTACAAGAGCAGCCAGTGCTCTTAACCACTGAGCCATCTCCCCAGTCCCTCTTTCTGATTTTTTAAAAAATATATATTTTATTACTTCTACTTTGTGTGTATGAGAGTATTGCCTGCATGTATGTAAGTGCACCTGTGTCGTGCAATGCCCAGGGAGAACAGAAGAGGATGTCAGATCCCCTGGAACTGGAGTTAAAGACAGTTATTAGCCATCATGTGGGAATCTAACCTGGGTCCTCTGCAAGAGCAGCCAGTGCTCTTAACCACCGAGCTATCTCTCCAGCCCATGGATGTGGTTGTTTTGGTGAATGTCCAAAGGTACTTTTTAAATGCCTGTAATTATAACTCTCACTTCCAATGAGAACTTCTTTTTCTTTGTTTTGTTTTATTGGCATCTTTGTGTAATTATCTTTCATATAACGAATCTTTCATCTCTATTGCTGCTCCCTGTACTGCATAGAAACCTTCCTGAGCCTGCTAGAACCCCATCTGCCCATTCCAGTTCACCTGTTCCTCTCCCGTGGATGTCTCCTTCTCCTATAATGTACCAGCACATCAGTCCAGGCTTCCCTGTGCCTGAATGTTTTCTTCACTACCCCCAGGTTCCTTTCCTGTTGGCTTGTTCTCTCTATCTGAATGCTCTGTCTCCTCTCCTTAGACCTCGCCTTTGCAGGTCAGGCCATCCCTTGGTAATTGTAGTCTCCTCACCCACCACAGGCTCTGTCATTCCATACCTTCTTGAGGATTACTCTGCTCTTTCTGCCTGGGGTCTGACATTACACACAGAGCTGCCCACTGAGTGTTTGTCCTCCTTGGCTTCTTATGGTCTGATACCATGTTTTCAGGTGAATTTGGGGTAGATACTTTCTTCCCTCTTTCTTGGCTATACTACATTAGCACCCACATCCAACTCCTGCCTAGATGATCTCCAACTGTGGACTCTGAGCCTCCATGCTAGATCACCACTGCCAGTGAAGACATGCATTGCACCTCAGCCTACTTGGGCTCTGGCACAGCGTGCATGGCTGGCCGTGTCTCCCCATGGATGCTCTTCTTTCTGGCTTAGTTTCCAACACCTCCTTCCAGACCTCCATGTGTGGACATTCTTCTTCACCTGCCAGGGCCCCAATGAACAACTCCATGCAGATGCCATCTTTATCTCAATCCGATTCTGACTCTGCCCCAAGTCCTGCTCACTGTTCAAGAAGGAAATGCAAAGCGAAGAGTGAAGAGACGGGAAATGAAAGCTCACTTTTCATGTTTAAGAGAAGAAAATCGTTTTCTTTGTGAAAATGGCATTTAAATGTTCTTATTTGTGAGCAAACACACTTTAATATTTATAAACTTTGTTTTCTAAATTATGTCATATAAAATAAGACAAAATTTGCTGCTTTTTTGCCTGTCTTGTCTGGCATATTGGTTTTTTAAAATCAATAGACTCAATTTAGAGTAAATAGAGAATAATGATGAAGTATTAATAGAAAATGGTGAGATGGAATCTTTAAAAGTTATCTTAATTCAGACCTTTTTCAGAAAAAAATAGCTATGAAGAATTATGTTCATAAATTGTGTAGGGTCAAACCAAATGCAGAAAGTGTCAGGAACTTCAGAAAACATACATATTTCTGTGACATATTGAACACTGTAACTCTGCTCTGATGACATCGTTTCAAGAGAGAAGTTGCCACGATTGCTTTGCACCCAGCCCTGGCCATTGACCGCATATTAACAGGATGAATGTTCAGTAGCTCTCAGCACAGCATATGGCACAAACGGGGTTTTTTCAGTCATAGAGTGACGTGCAATCTAAAGGCAGTTGCCAATGGTAACTTTTAAAGATGGTGCTTTTCAGTTTTAGAGTAGCCTCAGAAGAGCTAGACTTCTTCCCGACCACCCCACCCTGTGAGACGTTGCCTTTTTGGAAACAGGATCTTGACTTCAGTAATGTTATGTGGGTACTTGTATATGTCAACTCCAAGTGACTTACCAGTACCTTGGATGAATTTAGTGGGGGGGTCTATGTGAGTCTCCTGTTATTAACTTTTCTGATGCTATCTAACAAGGACTCTGAAAGGTGCCTAAAGACTTATTAATGGCTCTAAATGAAAGTGATTATGAATAAAAGATGTAAATAAAATTTAGCATTAGCCTAATAGGCTAGAAAAATGAATTCTTCAGAGTTAAAAATAATGGTGCCAATAACAGGGCATCAGGTGCCTAGTTGAGTAAAGCAAATGGAGAACCATGTCTGAATGGCTAGAAACCCCGTGTTCCTAATATGTTCAAATATAGCACACATACAGGGTTTCAGCTCTCATGAAAATCCACTGGCTTTATTTTAGGTGAAGTTTCAAATTTGTGTTAGAGAAAGGGGTCGTGATTAGGCACATCGATAAATAAAATAAACCCCTTTTTAGACTCTGTCACCTGAATGTGAGTGAGCAGAGTTATGCTAGCAAGCAAGAAAATAAACCAGATTAAAAAAATTCTGCCAAGAGTTAATAATAATCTGTGTATGTTTAGGGAACTTTTCCTCTTGTGTTAACTGGACTAATAAAATAATAGTATAGATAGGTGAATCGAAATGTACAGGCTGATGGAGACTAGATACCACAAAGATAAATTACGGTAATGGGAATTATTTAGCATGTGGAAAAGTACTAAGGGATGAGTTGATATATGGGTTTCAAGTAAATGAAGGGGTTTCCCTAAGGTGTCTAGCATTGATTTACATTTGCAGAAGGATAAGTAGGATATTGATTGATCTTTTTCTAAAAGGTATCAGGATGGAGAGAATTCTTTCTTTGAAGCTGCTGCATTAAGTGACTTCAGAAAGTCTTTGACAGTAAAACTAATGAACTGTTTGCATAGATGGGCAAAGCAGTGTTTCTCATATTTCTCATATGGGGATCTGAGAAATGAATGACTTTGGGAAACATTGTAGTTGGTGCTGAAAGTGGTGTCAATTCTCTCTGATACATATTGTTGCTTTTACTGAGGCTTTTAAGGTGTGAGGGCTGCTGTGGACCTAATACAGATTGTACTATAGACTTGCTTGTCAAAGGAAAATAGGTTTTAACATCATAGAATAATTATGGCCACAGGCGCATTGCTGATAGAAAGGATCTCTGTACTAAAGGAACCCGATTCTCCCCTCTATCTCTTGCCCTGGGCCCCCATTGTCAGCTCATTCGTCATCCCCTAGGGACTGCTTGTACTGTAACTCTTTGAGGACAAGTTCTTCAGGCCCAGATAATCTGATTTTTCCATTTTGCCATTTCTACTTGGCATTTCTGAGCTGAAAATAGTAAGTGTGGCGGCAGAGCCTCAAAGTGAGTTAGATGTTACTTTATGTTCTCTTCTTAAAATCATGACTTGTGCCGGGCATGGTGGAGCACGCCTTTAATCCCAGCACTCGGGAGGCAGAGGCAGGCAGATCTCTGTGAGTTCAAGGCCAGCCTGGTCTACAGAGTGAGTTCCAGGACAGCTGGGGCTACAGGGAGATCTATCTCAAAAAGACCTCCCCCAAAAGAAATTATGACTTGTGATCATAGTTAAATGTACACTGTAGTATAGTAGGAATGTTAGCCTTTGATTTTTCAGTAACTCAAGGGGTTCTTGTTTGTTTTTACTCCTTAGAAGCTTTAATGAAGTATTTTAGGATTAGAAGCACAGTATGCAATAATTTTTATCATGAATTATGTAGAAAATTCTAAAAGATGAACCTTTAACTCATTTTAGGTGGAAAACCATTGAACTTTCATGGACTTTAACATTGGAAGACAATGTCAGAATTCATTCAGATGGTCTAGTCTCAGAGCTCTAATTCAAAGAGTCTTTGACTAACTCATGTGCACTCAACAGTCTTTCTTCTGGTCTGACCAGACTTTGTCTCCTAGAAGTTAGTTTTTCTATCCCAGTCATTTTTTCCCTTTTGCATGGTGTTTGTGCAGAGCCATCTGAAGGTGGATAATCTCCTCTGACTTTGATGGATTTATTCAGACTCAGGCTTGAGACCTATTTTGATTAAGAAAAAGTTGAAAGGCCCATGTGATACATACATACATTGTCCAGCTCTCTAGCCCTTTCTCAGTTTTAATTGTAATGTATTTTTACCCGTGTGCTTATGGATTCTGATTTTTCTCCTTCATAATTCATTTATATGCCTGTTACCCAAAACTAACATTTCATAGACCTGAAATACACATATGAAAGGAAAAGTCATTGAGCCAAACCAGGGAAGGGTTAAAGTACAGAGATCCTCAGACATCCTGGCAAGAAGAGTCTTTGTGTTGGTTGCCTTCTCAGAGTTGGAGCTATGACTTGAATTTCTTGACTTATGACATTTGAGAATTCAGTATTCTCATAGTACCTTAGGAGTTAAAGAATTTTTTTTACTGTATTAACTTTCATAATAGTTGATTGAAAAACAATTACTGAACATTTGCTATGTATGTTCTTTTTAAAGATTTACTTTATTTTTTAAGAATGTATATTTGCATGTATGTGTCTGCATGTATGGGAGGGTATGTGTGCTTACATGCAGGTGACTGTGGAGGCCATAGGCATTAGATCTCCCAGAGCTGTAGTTACAGGTGATGAACTGCCAGACATGGGTGCTGGGAACCTGTTTCTCCAAATCCCCCCCCCCCCGAGCCCCCACATGCCCTCTGAGGTCCCAGGGCTAACAAAACCGGCAGAATACTTCCTATATGGGTTTTTCATAGTTTATGACATCTGGGAAAGGGTTACTTACAAAGGCATGAATTCCCATAGCCTTTTTCTTCCCCATATTTGAACCGCACCAGTGCCATCAGCTTCCGCCAGTGGTTTGGGGCTCCATTTCCAAAATGGCAGTGGCTCCTCCCCTTTTTCCCAGTTCACTCAACGTGTCTCAGCTCAGTCTCTAGAGTGCCTCCTCTGAGTCTTTGGAGGTGCAGTTCTAGCTTCTCTGAGGACATCTACCCAACAGACCCAAACTCTGATCCTCTGCAAAAGCAATAAATGCTCTTGACTGCCAAACCAGCTCTCCAGCTCCATTTGTTCTTTTTCAAAGCCTTTGTCAGAGACATAATTTTTGTTATCTTATACTCAAATTTTTTTGATAGTTCTTAAAGTATTTGGATAATTTAAGATATAACAAAGATGTTTAGATATTCTTAAGTGATATTTTATGTTGGCTTTTGCAAAGGTCAAAATGCTAAATCATTACTTAGTATATTTTTTTTTTCCAGTTTAAATTCGCTTGAAATTATACTAGTATTAAAAATATCTGATTTAAAAGATAAAACTGCAGATTGAGGGGTGCCTTTTTTTGAGACAGGGTCTCCCTGTAGCCCCAGCTGGCCAGGAACTCACTATGGAGACCAGGCTGGACTCCATCTCACAGAGATCCATTGCCTCTGCCTCCTGAGTGCTGGGATGAAAGGTGTGCACTTCCATACCCAGTTTAAAATTGCAAATTAAGTAAAAAGGTTGGAAATGGTTCCCTCCCCTCCCCTTCCCTGTGTGTGCATTGCTTGTGTTGGGTGGCACACTTCCTTTACACAGCTTTCTCAACATTTTGTATTAAAGGAGTAAAACAAATAAAACCAGGAATTTATGATTGGAACAATCATATTAGTGAAGTTGTGGCCCTTAGTTGTAGTTTACCACTGTTACGCCCCTAATGCCATTTTTCTCTGTAGTGTTCTGATTCGGGGCTCGTGACGTCATCAGTTGTCAGGTCTTCTTTTCCAGTCTGTGATCCTGTTTCAGTCCTTCTCAGCCTTGTCACAGGTAGAATATCAGGGTACCACCTGACATTTATGTGTCTCTTCACTGGCAGTGTTAGCCCTGATTATGTGGTGAAGGTGGTAGACATATTGCTCAAAGTCTCTTCATTGTGAAGTTGTTCTTTCCCTTTTGTAAATAAATATTACAATTTCGTAGGATAATCTAATATTCTTTCATGTTATATTAAATTTGTTCTGGCTTTGGAAATTAAAAGGAAGTGTTAGATAAGTACAAGAACAAATATATAAAAAAGTAAACATATATAAATAATTACATAAATAAAGCTAATGACTTAAAGGATACTGTGTTTTTGCCTTACAATAATAAAAATGTGGAACAAGCTGAAAACACAGGGCATTTCTTGAAACAAAGCTGAGATTGTAGAGTAACCAACTAATAATCCAGATCTAAGGAGACCTGTGCTATCAGAGGACAGTAGTGAGCGCTAGCAAACCCCATGTGGACCCCCTGAAAATAGCCAAAGTAGGTAAGAGAATCATGAAGACCAAATATAGGCAAGGGGGAGCGGCCTTCCGGGGACAGTGAACAAGGGGAGGCTTGAACCCTCCCAAAAGATTTTTGTCCATGGACCCATTTGACAAGAAAACTGATAAAGCAAAGCTGTAAGCATTTCCTGTGGTGCAAGTATTGGGGGAGGGCCTGACAGCAGTTGCCATGGAAGTGACAGGAACTGTTTTGTATATGATTCTCCACCTTCCCTTTGTAAAACAAAGCAAAACAATTTTCAGGAGGAGGGGACAGAATCCTAAGAACTACTTGAAGTAGTCGGGGAGAGGCCTAAAACCTGGTTGGAGGGGAGAGCTGCATGCTGGTCTCAGAGTTCTAGAAGAGATAAGAACCATTCAAAGACCCAGGCTTGTAGATGGATTAGCACAGGCATAATTACAGTAAAACAACCAAAAGTACGGCCACAGTCAGACCAGCAGTGTTAGTAGAAGTTGAAGCCATTGGGCAGACCTTCTGGCTGAGCAAGCATAAACCCGAGTGTGGAGCAGACCTTGAGAAGCAGCATCTGGCCCGGCTGAAGGAAGGTTTACCGAAGAATGCGTGGCCGTGTACCTCAAGTAGTCTAGCTCCTGATTAAATGAATACAATCTCTACTCAAACCCACGCTGAAAGGAAGGCCCACCTATTTCTAAGCATTGAGATTATGTTCCTCTTGTTTACTGTCCTACCCAAGAAACTCAGACCTCAGTAAACTGTGAGTCACTGGAGAAGGCAGAAGCACGTGAGAGACACAGTAACAGAAGTGGTAAGGTCCCTGAGCCACCTGATCAGGACTTGAGAGAAATTGATCAGTACATTTAAAATCTGTATTGTCTCTGGTGGCCCAATATTTATAACAAAACGCATCAGCTTAAAATGCTGGTAAGTTTTTTGGAAGCTTTGCTGTTGGAGGGCATGTTGAGGGCTCATCCTTAAATCTCTAACTCGTCTTTTCTGTCTATATTGAGGCATAAACTTTAATTTTTCTGAAGCCTTAGCAAAAGTTTCAAGCTTAAGAATTTAGAAATAAAGATAGATACATGAATTTCTACATAATTACTATAGAAATTAAGATAATGATTGCAAAAGTAAATTGAATACAGAAAAATCAGACATAGCTACACCTGACAAATGCCACATGGGGCGGGGAGGCTGGCTCAGCGGGTGACGCGCTTGCTGTGGAAGCAGGAGGACCTGTGTGGGAGTGCCCGGAACCTACCCACGTAAAGTCAGGCACAGAAGTGTGGGTCTGTAACACTGGTACTGCCCCACCAGATGAGAGGAGGTGAAGAATTCCGGGAGCTCGTAAGCTAGCTAGCCTCCTGTAAACTGGGGAGAGGCAAACCACAGAGACTCTGTCTCAAACAAGGCTGTCCTCTGACCTCCACATGTTCGTGAAACACATGCCGTGGCATGTGCAGGTGTGTACACACAGACACACTGCTACATACCATTTCTCCAGGAACAAAACATAGGCGATAGTGACATGGCATGTGACTATTAAAGCCCATCAAATCTTTCATCACTTAAATGCATGTTTAAATTCCACAGGAATGTTCTGGTGTAAGTTAAAATTTACTTGTTAACCTCTTCACCTCAGGTAGTACTCATTTTGTGAATTGTCCATAATCTTTTTATATGTATTTTTTGAGATGGGGTCTCTAATAGCCCAGACTAACCTCAGACTCACCTTGTGTTCAAGGCCAGCCATGAACTGCTTACAGATTCTCTTGCGTCCACCTTCCAAGTGCTGAGAATACAGGCGTGAGCCACCACACCTGCCTCTCATTAGCCTCCATTGTGGTACCAAACTCTGACAAAGATAACCTGGGGAAAGCTGTAGTCTAATCTGTCTAATAAACATAACAGAAGCTGGACAGGATAGTACCCGCCTGTAATCCCAGCACTTGGAGGCTGAGGCTAGAGGACTGCTATGAGTTCAAAGCTAGCTGGGGTTGCTAAGGAAGTCCCAGTCTAAAAAACACAAAAAAGAAAAAAATCTGAAAATGTCCTAAAAAATAATGAAGTAAATCCAGGGAAAGATAACAATATTTTAAGTTAGGTTTTTGTTGCTATTGTTAGTAAATTTGTTTTGTAATCTCAGATTTTTCTCGTTTCTTCTGTTTAAAACTATATCAAACAAGTCTATTGTACTGCATTTAATATGTAAATTATATTGCTGTACATAAAATAATGAAAAAATTCTTTAAAAAATAATTTGTCTCAATTATAGCTTTTAACATTTATACCTTTTTTAAAGGGGAAGAAAAAAGTTCTTTAATAGAAATATAGCATAATGTTTAAGTGTTCAGAATATTCTTTTCACATTGACATGAAACCTTAAAACCCATTAATAGTCAAATCTTGCTTTCTTCGTCCTTTTGTAGAACCTCTACTTTCTGTCTCAATCCATTTGCTTGTTTTGGACATCTCATGTAAACATAATCAATATAATATGTATGCCTTTAAAAAACATTTTAAACTTTGTGTAGTGGTGTCAGGGTTTATCCAGGTGGTAGAGAGTATGCACCATATTTTGTGTCTCATTTGTTTGTAGATAGACATTTGGTTTGCCAAACTTTGTAGTTGTCATCAAAAGCACTGCTGTGAACATACACATATTTTGTGTGGACATGCATTTTCACTCCTACTGAGCATCTTGCCTGGAGTAGAACCACTGAACCCTGTGATAACTCATGAACTTTGCAAATGTCAGCTTGCTTTCACTAGTAGCTGTGCAGCTTTACATTCCCGTCAGCAGCACACAAGGGCTCCAGTTTATCTACACCTTCAATGTTTATTATTCCCTGTCTTTTTTATAGACATCCTGCTGGTTTGTGACATCACATCTAATTCTGAGTTTGATTCTGCATTTACCTAATGGCTAAATAGGAACCTTTATATGCTTGTTAGTCATTGTGTATATTATTTGAAGAATTGCCTATTCACAGACTTAAGTGGGGTTGTCTTTTTATTCACATCATTAGAGTTTTTATGTATTCTATATAGAAGGTCCTCATTAGAAATAATAGTTGCCAATATTTTTCCTATATTGTCATTGTTTGTTCCTTTTGTTTTCTTTGGATGGCATCATTTAGAGCAGGGTTTCTTGAACTTTTTTCCACTCATGACCCTTTTCAATGAGAAATTTTAAATGACCCCAGTATATATGTATATAAAATAGTTATATAAATCAACATTTACTGATAATAAATCATAAGGAATTTTATTTCAAATCAATTATTTGGTATACATATAATTTTACCATTTATTTTAAATGAATATTAATAAAATGAATTTGCTTGTTTATTTTACTTAAAGGATTTAACCTTGGCTGAATATTTGATGTTGCAAGAAGTAGAGCATCTTCAGCAATTTTCACGTTTTCTTTAATGAGAATGCCACTATGCATAAGATGTAGTGCAAAATGTCAGAAATACGGCTAGAAGTATAATTCATTTACTGATTTTTAAAATTTTTTTTGATTATATTTATTTTTATTTTCTTTGTGTGAGTACTTTGTGTGCATGTATGTGAGTGTGCCCATATGTGCTGTGCCTGCAGAAGCCACATGGGCACGTCAGATCATTTGGAACTAGAGTTAACAGATGGTCGTTAGCCGCCATGTTGATGCTGGGAATCAAACCTGGATCCTCTGCAACAGCAGCCAGTGTTCTTAAGAACTGAACCATTTCTCCAGCCCCCATTTAGTGATTTTTAAAAGTGAAATTGAAGTCATCCGTTCAAACAGTAATCTTTAGAATCAAACATTCTGTGCTGGATAGCTTTAGTGTCAACTTGACACACCTGGGTTGAAGGAGCCTCAATTGGAAAATTGCCTTCATTGAACTGGCCTGTGGCCATGTCCATGGGGCACCTTCTCGATTGTTGAGTGATGTGGGAGGGCCCTGCCCACTGTGGGTGGTGCCACCCCTGGGCAGGTGGGCCTATGTTGCATAAGAAAGCAGGCTGAGTAGGGACCAGGGGAGCAAGCCAGTAAGCAGAGTTCCTCCATGGCCTATGCACTAGTTCCTGCCTCCAGGTTCCTGCCCTGAGTTCCTTCCTTGGGCTCCCGGATGAACTGTGACCTGGAAGATGTAAGCTGAATAAACTGTTTCCTCCCCAAGTTGGTATTGGTCAGAGTGTTTTGTCACAGCAATGGAGAAACAAACTAGGACACATTCTAACACAACACAACCCAAAGACATACTCATCTGATACATAGACACTGAGGAATGACAGTGTGAAAATACTAAAATTCTTTGTTTTCCAGAATTAAAACATTTATGTTTCTGTTAGAGCAGAAAGCTTTGCATGCTCATTGCAAACACAGTAATTAATGACAAGCGTCATCTCCATTCTTGAGTCGAGCTTCTTCAGGGCCCGCTCATCAGCATTGCCTAGCATGGCTGCATGCTCAGGGCAAGGTGTGTGTGCTCTGCTTAGACTACAGGGTGCAGCGTGGGCAAGCATGGCCCAGAGCCTCCGATCACTGCACATTGGATTTCGAGTTCATTTTTGATCACTGTGTATAGAAACTCTTTCCTCTTGCAGTATTTTCATGAACCCCGGCAGTCATGTGACCTCATGCTGTTGTGTGTCTGGTTTAAGAAGCTGTGATATAGGTTGTGAAAGGCTTGATTCTGAGGATGTTGAACTCTCAGTTCTTCTCCTGTTGATCATGCTTTGGTGTCTTGTCTTTCAGGAAGCCATTTTCTAATACAAGATGGCGAAGAGTCACCCCTGTGTTTTCTTTTAAGAGTTTATACGTGGAACACTTACATTTCAGTGTTTGATGAAGTTTGAATTAACTTTTCTGTGCAGTCTGAGATTTATAGGTTTATCTTCATTCTGATATAACACCATTTGATTAATGTATTATTATTATTTTTTTTTGTGGTCTTTTTGAGACAGGATCTCCCTGTAGCCCCAGCTGACCTGGAACTCACTGTGTAGACCAGGGTGGCCTTGAACTCACAGAGATCCGTCTGCCTCTGCCTCCTGAGTGCTGGAACTAAAGGTGTGCGCCACTGCCCGGTTATTAATGTAGTTTTTAGTAAGTTTTAAAATTGTAATTTTAAGTCCTCCACCTTATCCCTTTTTTCACAAATATCTTAAGAATTTTTAGTCTTGTTCATTTCTATCTATGTGGATTTTCAGATTGGTTTCTACAGAAAAGGCAGTTGAGATTTGTGGCGTTAAATCTGTCCCATCGTTTGGGGCTACTATCTTAATGATACTGTCTTTTCCTTTTTCCATTTTCATGTGTGTGTTGTATGCATATGCATGTTTTCCATTTGTGTGGGCAAATGTGTATGGGTGAATATGCACATGTGTGCTTGTGTGTGCATATGGAGGTCTGAGCTTGATGTTGGGAGTCATCCTCAATAGGTTTTCCACCTTATTCACTGAGGCAGGGTCTCTCATCGAACCCAGAGTTTGCTGATATGGCTAATCTCAACAGCCAACTTGCTCTGGGGATCCTGTCTCCACCTTCCAAGGCTAGAATTACAGGTAGGCCACTACACCCACCTGGTAGTTACTTAGGTTCCACAATCAGGTGATCATGCTTATGAGACAAGTACTTTAATCACCAGGTCATCTCTTCAGTCCAATAGTACTAAGTCTGACAGTAATATACATGACTTCATTTATTTCTTTTCAATATTGTTCAATTGTTGTATGTTAAGGCTTGCACTCCTTGTGTTGAATTTGTCCCTATTTGTTTTATTCTCCATGACTAAATGATAAATGGGATTATGTCCTTAATTATGGTTTGCAGTTATTCCCTGGTAGTATAAAAACGTAAATAAACATACAGTTGTGACTTTTTTTTCTGAGATGTTGTGACCTTTTATCATTACAATAGTTTTCAGTCTCTTAAACTTCTTCCATCCAAGTACTGTCCAGGCCCAACTTTGCTTAGTTTCGAAGATCGAAGAAGATCAGGTACATTCAGGGTAGTATGGTCATGGATAACATCTTAGTTTTCAGTATGAAATCATGATGTAGAGATGGGTTCATTTCTTCCATCAGAATCTGGATGCTTTTCTTTTTCTTTGCCTCAACACTGAACTGAAGTAGTGGATGGAGCCATCCTCGTCCTATTCCACCTTTCACCATGAAGGTGTGAGTTTTCCATAGATGACCTTTCCCAGGTTTTATTGAGTTTTTTTAAAAAAAATCACAGCTCTTAGATTTTTTTAAATGCTTTTATGAATCAATTATAGATAGTCACATGGTTTTTGTCTTGTACTATTGATATATGGGATATTGTATCAAGTAAGTCTAAGAGGTTGGGCCAGTTTTGTATTCCTGTGATGAATCCCAGTTGGTCATGATGTATAGTTCTTTTTTATATACTTAGATCCATTTACTAGTATTTCGTTGACGATTTCCATTCATAGAGGACATTTGTAATTCTTAGACTATGCACACAGATTTCTGTGTGTGGTTTCTAAAAGCACCTGCATTCCTTTAGGCAGCACATCTTAAGTAACTGCTGAATGTCAAGGTTTGTCAAGAGAAAGTTATGGTGATTATATTAGAATACTTTAAATAATAAAATCTCTTCTTTTCCACAATGCTGTTGTTCATTTGAAAGCAGTATGTCCCATTGTCTCTGTGACGTACACTGTGAAACTGTCCTTTCTTTCTCAAACTTTGTCCACTAAGCTCATACTCGTAATTCACAGTGTGACCAGCAGACCCAGCTCCTGAATGGGCAGTATTAAATAAGGAGATAAGCTTGCTTGATGACGATGCCTGTTCTGTGATTCTCCTAGAGTAGAGGTTTTGATGACTCCACTCCTTCACCATAGTGTGTTTCTTCTGCCTTCATCTGCCTATTTTTTCATGTCGGAGGACTCTGGGGAGATGTGAGCAAATGTCCACACACCCCAGGTAGGGATCACAGACCAAAGAAACGTTTGTACCAAAGTCCAGCTTGATGAACCAGTGAGTTTACTGGGCCTGCTTACAGGTGTCTGTGTGAGGGGTCACTTACAGTAGCATAGGCTACTTACTCAAAGGCAGCTCCATTGCTGAAAAGTCTATCCAAGCCTGGGTGCTGTGATCTCAGAGCACTGCACAGTGTGCTGGCAGAACACTGCGGGTCAGTCTTCTCAGCTGTCCTTACGGCTTATGTAAGGTGAGGAGGGAGAGGCCTTATGGCTTATATGAGGGAGGAGGGAGAGGCCTTAAGACTTATATGGGGGAGGAGGGAGAGGCCTTAAGGCTTATATGGGTGAGGAGGGAGAGGCCTTAAGGCTTATATGGGGGAGGAGGGAGAGGCCTTAAGGCTTATGTAAGGTGAGGAGGGAGAGACCTTATGGCTTATATGAGGGGAGGAGGGAGAGGCCTTAAGGCTTATATGAGGGGAGGAGGGAGAGATATGCAAGTCTTATAAATTTCAGGGACTTCCTGAGACTTGCGAGTTGGTTACTTTATCCTAGTGTTAGCCACTTTCCTTTTAGAACTTCCTAAGTCTTGGGCCAATAAGATGGCTCAAACTGGTAGAGACACTTGTTGCTAGACCTAATGACCCGAGTTTGACTCTGGAACTCAGGTGCTGGATGGAGAGAACTGTCTCCTAAGTTGTCTTCTGACCTCCACACACACATTGTGGCATGTGCATGTAGGTGCACATCCATGGGTAACAAACACACATACACACAATAATAAATAAGTGTTAAAAAAAAATAAAGAACTTCCCGAGTCTTAAGAAGCTTCCTTCTAGGATGTAATATTTTGGTGCAGAGGAAATTTCTACACAGGTATATTAGGCTCACATATATTCCTAGAAACATGAAACATAGTTACTTTACTGTTTGCAGTAATAGCAAGAGCATGAATGGGCAGAATACAACCATGGGACAAATACCCTTTTAAGGAGCAGCTGTTATTACCACCTCTTACCTGCCAATCCCTGTGTTAGCCAGGCCTAGTAGAATGAGTCTGAGAATTTCCTATTGACTAAACTATTCTAACCTGATTCTTTGCTTCTTTCTTTATTTTACCATTCATCATTACAGCTCTAGTAACTACTCGTTGTGACACCCCAGTGAAGCAGGGTCACATAACCCATTGGAAATAAACTCAGACTCAGACAAATTCCCTTTTGCTTCCATCATACAGTTGCAGGTGCCTGGGCTCCACACTTTTCATTCCACCTGCTTGTGTTTGTTCACCCTGGCCTACTAATTCACTGTAGACCCTGAATACACCACCTCACATTAGCCCAGATTGGCATTGTCACCTTCCTGTGTGCAGTTCTCTGTTCAGTCCCCACTTAGGGAGATTTCTTGTCCTCATGTCTTAGTCTAGCTCTTGTCACATTCTCTCATAGTTCAAAACAGTGAGTCTCATGTTCCCAGTGCTCATTGAACTGTTTTGATGCTCACATGAATTCCAAGTCAACCTGTTGAACATCCTTTCATTATCACTGGCCAGATAGTCTCAATCTTCAACTTCCCATATCTCTCATAAGCCCACTCAAAACCTAGATATTTAGATGAAGAGCCAGACCCTTGTTAAGCATGACCCAGTATGTTGCTTGTGTAAACCAAAGATGGAGTCAACCAAGGACAATTGAAGAAGTGTTAGACCCTCCATGAGTACCCAAAGCTGGAATTCTGTATGAAGCATTTCTTGATTCTAACACACAAAATAATTTAGTTTTTTCATACGCTGTGCTGGCATGCAAGGACCCCTGCTGATTTTCACTAACCCTTTGTACATGATGCACTGTGTTGACCCCATTAATTATTTAATCATGTAAAATGTAAGACTTCAAAAGAAATTCAGCCCTCCTGGCACAATTGTCAGCCTTACCACCGAACTCTAAGGGTATGGACTTACCACCCAACTCTAAGAGTATGGATTCTCTTTTCAAGTTAAGGAAAAGTACATTTTATGGATTTTTATAAAATCATCTGAGGAATTAAGTTAGTGATAACAATGCTGATTTCTTTCCAAACAGGCTCTTGGCTTCCTTGTCAAGGATTAGGAAACCAGGGCTTATACTGAATTGAATATTGTATAACTGTATTAATTCAAGTGTGAAACTAAAAATTTTATAGTTACTTTTGAAAGAGATGTATCTTTGCTGTGGAAATTGTTATTGAGTATGTTAAAGCTGTAATGAAATACTGCTTCTGAAAAATAAAAAAATCTGAAAAAAAAAAGAAACCAGCACTGGACATACCCTCCTGTCAGGGTTTTAATCCTTTTTTATTCTGCTAGTCAAGTAGTCTCCTTTATTTAGATGACAACATTGTTAACTCACTTACTCTGGGTGAAGTGGGGACATGATCATTTCATGTGACTTTGGAGTCTGACACTGCTTAGATGAAAATGTAGATCATGATTTCAGAGTTTTCTTGTACATCTCTTTAAAAACACTGGCCATAAAGGTTATTGTGAAGGTGAGGAAGACTGCTTTATAAGAGAGCAAATTAGAGAACAGAGAACTTTCCTGAAGAATTCACACCTTTGCAAGAAATGTGGATTTGGTAAGCTGCAGCTGTAGGCATGTATTTTTATTCTGATAGAATTTTCTTCATTTTTCTGTATTTCTTTCAGAGTAAGTGAAGAAAAGGAAGTGACAGAAGAGCGACTAAAAACAGAGCAGGAATCATCTGAGAAGAAGATCCGGCAACTGGAAGAACAGAATGAGCTGATCATCAGAGAAAGGGAAGATATCCTTTCTGAAAGTTTGACCTTTGCGTGAAGAGAATGTAAACTCCAGAGAAATGATTGTCCTGATTTATAACAGGCACTAAATCTGTGTGTGCTGCCATTTCCCGGCATCAGGAGACACTGAGCAGCGTGTGCTGTTCCTTCCTTTGTGCTCGGTAAGGCCGCCCAGCCCCTCAGCCACCGCCGTTCGGCTGTGAAGCACTGGTTTGCCAAATAAGAGGACAGCAAGAAATTCCGGCATTAAGACGTGGTGCTGGAACTTCACTGAGGTCTGTTCTGCCACAGGAATCAAGCCAGAACCCCTCCTCTTGGGATTCGTAGTAGATAAAGCTTAAAGAGTCCTAAGGAATCCTACCTGAAATTAAAATGGATTTAAAAAATCAAAACAACATCCTTCAGAATGTGTAGGTGTTGTGCTTGATAAATTTTTATATCATTCCATAAAACCACCAAACTTTTCATGAAGCAGAAAGCTGTGGCGTTTAGAGCTACGTGTGTGTGTGTGTGTGTTGTCTGAAATGGATGCTGGGACCCAAACTCCAATCCAAGAGCAAGTGCTCTTAACCTGCTGAACCATTTCTTCATACCCTGTAAAAAGCATTTTAACTTAAAAAGGTTTTGCTTTGAGGGACATGTGAGTTAAACATATCTCTGAAATTACTCTTGGCCAAATAGAATTACCTAATAGCATTGATAGAGGAGAACCAGAGTGTGTAACGTAGGGTGATAGACCTGTAAAACTGAATGCTTGAAAGGACTGTTCTCTTTACTGCCAGTATCATTAGTAATCAGTATCATTAGTAATTTGATGGCTACTAATTATTTCAAAGATTCTGCAAGTGATAGCCATGGTCTTAAATTGACCATAATCATGCTTAAAAATACTGGTCAAGAGGAAACATAAAGTCAATTTAAGACCATGGCTATCACTTGCAGAATCTTTGAAATAGGAGACTATAAACATAAAAAACGAGTTCTGAACGTCTGATTTTTAGATAATGGGAACACAGGATAGAAAATTAATATAATCAGAACTTTCA
>NW_008337322.1:5399241-5399792 GCF_000622305.1 Nannospalax galili | reverse complement strand
CTGTCCTGGAACTCACTGTGTAGACCAGGCTGGCCTTGAACTCACAGAGATCCACCTGCCTTTGCCTCCCAAGTGCTGGGATTAAAAGTGTGCATCACCACACCTGGCTGTAAAGAATATTTTTAACCCTTCCCCCCCCCCCCTTCTGGGAACTCTGGGGAGATGACTTGGCATTGATGTGGCAGCTCAGAGTCATTGCCGAAGTCCTCACCTCTCAGGGCTGCTCCAGGTCTCATCTGAATGAGGGCAGGAGGAAAAGGGCTGATAGGTCTTGGCAGCTGTAACCTCTCATTTTTAAAGAAGGTAGAAATTTCCTTGGGATATCCCCCATCCCTTGTCTAATGATCTTTTATTGGCATTTATTGCCCTAAACTTTATTATGTGGCTTTGCTGCCCTATAAAGCATGCTGAGTGAGTAAGCATGCAGCTTGTCTGACTTGTGGAGGATGGGAGGGACTGCAAGGGGAACAGGAGTCAATTCAGCCTCCAACTCTGGAGCAAGCGTAGGGGACGTACAATTCCATTTTTATCTGGAGAGGAAGTGGTGATAT
>NW_008337322.1:5379004-5399036 GCF_000622305.1 Nannospalax galili | reverse complement strand
TATATATATATAATGTACAGCATCCAGTGGCCTCAGATAAGTTGATGAAAGAAAGTAAGAGATTGGTATTAGATAACTTGGAAAGTCTAGGCATTTTGAGCAAGTCCTTATTTGTCTGGTGGTATACTTAAGAAACATATGCAGGCAGGCATCCAGAAAATGATTATATCATTTCAGTGGACTATGATATTTAGCACTCTGTGTGACAATTGCTGCTTTTCAGTACTGAAGCAGTCTAAATTCATCATGCCTGTAAATGGTTTCTCCTGGCAAGCAAAGTGTGAAGATAATCGAGGTATACTGTTGTAGTAGAGTGTTTATTGTTTCCCGCAGGACTTAGCCCAAGGGTCTGCACACTACTGCTCTGAGCCACATCCAGTAGAATACCAAGGAAGGCTAACCAAGACCCTTGTGCATGGTCTGTGGCTGCTTTTGTGCTCTAGCTCCAACAGGTTGTTTCAACAAAGACCCTGGGATTCTAGCCAAAAATACTTGCTGTCTGACCCACTACAGAATAAGTTTGCTTAAACTTGGGCCTCTTTTTTTAAAAAAACTTTTTATTAATGTATATGAGTGTTATGCCTACGTATCTGTAAGTATACCTGTGTTGTGCTGTGCCTGCGAAGGCCGGAAAAAGGTGTCAGATCCCCTGGAAATGGAGTTATGGACAGTTGTTTGCCGCCATGTGGGTGCTGGGATTTGAACCCAGGACCTCTGGAAGAGCAGCCAGTGCTCTTAACTGCTGAGCCATCTCTCTATCCCCTTTGTCTGTCTTCTAAGAAAGGAAAAGGAAAGGCATGTAAATAAATCAAAGACTTAGATCTGTTTCCCAGATGGCAGAAAGGTGGACCAAGTACCATTTATTCTGCATGTACCTGAGGACTGAAGTAAATGCTGAGTACCATCAAAAACTGAAATGGTTTAGTTGGTGTGATTACTTTAAGACGTTTTAAATCATAAATGATAGGTCATGTTTATAGAATTTGTAGTCAAAAGAAAGAAATAATACAGTGGCATCCATGGTTTTTTTTTTTGTTACAAGTAGATCACATAGGTACAAACCTTCTTTAAGAGAATAAACCCATCAAAGGTTAATGCAGATGATTTTATAGTACATAAAACTCTATAAAACTCAGAAACATAAAATGAGCTTGTAATTTAAAACAATATAATTTTAACTACAGATACATTTACCTATCGTACATGAATGGTTCAGACTCTTTCGTCTACATAAAGTCAGATATTTCAAGTCATTTTAAAGTCCATTTTATTGTGAGGAACTGTGTCGGTGAATTGTAGTTTGGGGGCATTTTTAAGATGCGTTATGCCAAATTAGAGTGTTTTTTAAATTCAAATAACTTCATCAACTACATGAACAAACTGATTTTTTAGTGAAAAAGTTATTTTGCATTTTACTTAAGCTTTTGATAGTTTTTACAGAAAATTGAGAGTTTGTTAAAACATAAAATTCTTGGTAATTTTGTATCTTTGAGCAAAGAATTTTGACTCCCTAAGACCTTAACCATATAAATAAATATCCCATTTACAGTGCCAAGCAGTCTGATGAACTCAGTGGACTTTTGCCTGGCTGAGTGTGAAAGAAGAGATAAATTGGACACTTAAAGAGAAATATGTCCAATAACTATAATTCTGAAACATGTTAGTGTATAATATTGTAAGTCACAGTGGATGTAGCCATTAGAAAAGTTAATTAATATTTGAATTAGTTGTATTTCTGGACCATGGCTCAGATTGATGGTGGCATCAAAAGCTTGTAGAAGAAGAGTAGAGACTTATATCCATTGGCATCACTGACCTGGTGTAGCAGGGAACATGTCTGAGGCAAGCACAGATGGCCTCAGAGTTAAATCATTCTGTTTTCACATTGACTGACTTCATAGGAAGATTACTATGTGTGATTGTGTGTGTGTGCACATCGTCCTCACAGGTCTTCCTCTGCTTGTGTTGTTATTCTTTGGGGTTGTTTTGGTATCTTTTGCTTTGCTAGGTCAGAAACCAAGGTCCCCATTTTTAAAAATTTATTCTTTGAAAATGTAATGTATCTTGATCATATCTACCCCTCATTCTCTCTCTCCAGCTCCCCCTGGGCTCTCCCCCAATGCATTGCCCTTCTTACTTTGTCGTGTGTGTGTGTGTGTGTGTGTGTGTGTGTGTGTGTGTGTGACACACTGAATCCAGCACATAGGTGTGGGATCATTCATTGGGACACAGGCAACCTGCCAGTGGCCTCCCCCAGCAGCCACAACTGCTAATAGCTTTTCAGCTGGGATTGGAGCCTCAGGAGCTAGAATTTTTACCTGGCTTGATTTTGTGCACGTAACCACAGCTAACTGTGAGCTCGTGAGTCCAACAGCATGTCATGTCTGGGAGACATTTCACTACTCTCCTCCTTATCCTCCTGCTCCTGTAGTCTTTGTACCCCCTCTTCCACAATGTTCTCTGAGCCTTAAGGGTGGGGTGTTGGTCTAAGTATGCTCCCTTTAGAACTGAGCATTCATTGTTGCTTAGTCTCAGAACTTTGAACAGCTATGAACCTCTGTATTAACTACTACTTGATGTAGTAAGAAGCTTCTCTAACCAAGGTTGAGAGCAGTGCAAATCTATGGGTATAAACAGAAGTATTTAGAAGGCAGTTTTACAACAGGACCATTAAGCAAAACATCAGTCGGTGCTCCCCTTGGGCAAAGTCCACAGCCATGAGTTTTGATCATGTTTACAGTATTATGTGTGAATTCCCTCCTATGGAGCAGGCCTCAAGTCCAGTCACAGGAGCAGTAGTTGGTTACCCCGTTTTAGTTTCATTTTCTACTGCTCTGATAAAACAATGACTAAAACCAGTCTGAGGGAGGCCATTGCTTCATTGAGGGTCCCTCTTCCCAGGTGTGTCAAGTTGACAACCAAAGCTATTCTTCACATCCCCATAAAGAGTCTAACCACTATTGCTCCAGTGGGCACATTTTGCCCTGCAAGTCAGTATTAGAGCATGCAGGATCCAGTGCTAGCTGAGACCATGTTTCTCCCCAGCAGCTTGCATTGGCACTTGCACCACAGTGAAAGCTAGCCACCAGGTAGAGAGGAAGCCAAGTGTTTCTTTGTTTTGTTCGTTAGTTTTGGGATAGGGTCTTACCCCATGTCCTAGGCTTTCTTCGAGCCTGTAGTCCTCCTGCCTCCTGAGTGCTAGGGTTTTAGGGACTAGAAACCACATTTCAGTTTCTTCTCCCCAAAACCCAACTGAAGGAGATGCTAGTGTTTTGACTGTCTAGTTGAGGTTTCATCAATGGGTTCAGAGGTCCTTGGAGCTCACATCTTTGAGCCCATTGCATGAATGGCCATTCTAGAAATCTTACTCTAGGGAAAAAGAAGCTTCAAGTAACTAACCTTAATATTTTTGATGAATGTTTAGGAAGGGGCAAAAGGTCTCTGTATATCTGCACTAAAAGTAGATTAGTAGCTGGGTGTGGTGGCACATGCCTGTAGTCCCAGCACTTGGGAGGCAGAGGCAGGTGGATCTCTGTGAGTTCAAGACCAGCCTGGTCTACATAGTGAGTTCAGGACAGCTGGGGCTACAGGGAGACCCTGCTTCAAAAAGACCAAAAAAAAAAGTAGATTAGTAAAAATTCACATACATTTTGCCTAATTATATGGAAACATTCATCGGTTCTGAGTAACAGTGATAATACCCTAGAGAGACTTGCTGTTTTCTGTTCAACCACACACCTTGTTTCTGCTGTAGGAGCCACGTTAGTATGACCTGTGCCATCAGCCTTTAGCTGTTTCACAAGGGCCTGATCCATTGCTGTCAGGGTGGTAGAGTGATGTGGGAGAGAGGAAGCATAGTGCAGATAAGTTTTATAAGACGTGAGTTTCAGGAAAAGAGCGAGTCCTTTTCAAATATTTTCTGGTGTTTGAAATCATTTTGGAAGAAAAAAAAGCTAACCCTGTAATGAAGAAGAGCCCAGGTGGAAGAGAGAATGGAGGAGAGAGAGGCTGCTCGGGGCTCTGCAAGCATGGCAGAGCGTCCCAGTCACCTCCTAGTGGAGGAGAGAGGCTGCTCTGGGCTCAGCTTGCATGGCAGAGCATCCTAGACACCTCCTACCTTTGCCGAGTCTTGGCCTTTTTACTCTGAGTAAATTTTTTTTTATATTTTATTTATTATTTTTATTTTATGTGTATACGTGTATTGCCTGCATGTAGGTAAGTGCACCGTGTCATGCAGTGCCCTCAGAGGACAGAAGAGGCTGTCGGATCCCCTGGAACTGGAGTTACAGACAGTTGTTAGCTGCCATGTGGGTGCTGGGATTCGAACCCAGGTCTTCTGCAAGAACAACCAGTGTTCTTAACCACTGAGCCATCTCTCTAGCTCCTGAGCAAATATATTTGAAACTTGAATTATTTACTGATAGAATTTATTTTGTGTATTTAAATAAAGCCACTTTATTAACACTAGAAAACATCACTTACTACTTCTAAATCTATACTTTAATACTATAGATGTGGGGGCTGGAGAGATGACTCACTGGTTAAGAGCACTTGCAGAGGATTGGAGTTTGCTTCCAAGCACCCATGTTGAATGGCCCACAGCCATCTGTAGTTCCAGATCCAGGGGATCTGACGCCCTCTTCTGGCCTCCATATGTACAGACACACATACGTAAGAACCAAAATAAATCTGAAAAAATACTGTAGGTGCTGTATCACCTGAGCCCTTTTATTTGCTTTATGACGCTGTGTAAATTTAGTAGGTTTTGGACCACTGTAATTGTATAATGTCATGGAATATCATTTTAAGTGATAATTAGAAGATTGAACAATCATTTCTATTAATATTACAGGATAATAAGCATAAGGGGGACATCCGACCATTATTGGTCGTTTTTGTTGTTCTCCAAATCATTCACCAGTTATGGAGATTATTTTGGGACACATATATAAATATATCCAGTTGTTCAAGAGGTTCCTGGATTATACAAGGCCCTAGATTCAGTTCCCAGTACTGCTAACTAAATAACCAAACAAATAAGTTTATTTTTGTTCTCTTATAAATTGTTGGATGTTAATGCTAACTAAACAGAAATTGGTGACAAATATTCATAGAACATAAAAATAATTCTATTAAGTCATCTGTATACTTAATTTTATTTCGGTAGGTTTTTGTAGGATATAAGTTTAATAGCAAGTTATATGCACACTTGGTTTTTTTGGAACTAACCCAGAACATAATAAAAAAATACTCTTCAGCTATCTTGGTCACCTAAGTATGTACTTACCTGTGAAGGAGCTCTTGAACCTGTCATATGAATAATAACTTCGTTGCTTGATATCTGCAAGTTTAAGCCCTTTGCAGCTTAGAAACAGAAAATTAAAAGTTGGAAATAGAGCTGCAGTTAGAATATCAAAGCTCACCTAAAAGTTGACGGAAAATCTATTAAAACCACACAAGGCCTGAAAATGCTCCTTCTCCTTTGAGCAATCCAGCCATTGCTTAAGCTGCAAACTTGGATCTGGTTCTTGGCTTTTTTAACCTTTGTGGTCTTTGTACTAGTGTGACTTGAAATGAACCAGTGGATACTAGAACATTACAGTGGAATTTTATAAGAATGATGGCAGTTTGCAGCAGCTTTATGCTTGGGAAGAGGTAGACAAGTGGAGGCTGGGAGGAAGATGAGTAAGAGGCATCTGTGTTTGTTGGGATGATTTTTGGTTTAAGGCTGAACGAACTTTGAGCCTGCTTTCACTTCCTCTAATGCGTCTTCTGTTTACAGTTTTTGTTTGTTCGTTGGGTTTTCCAGTGAAAAGGATACAAACTCAGAAAATTCTAAAAGTCAGTAGTAAGCTTATCTTTGCAAAAAAATGTGAAAAGAAGATTGTGCTTTCATTTTTAGCCCTTTTATCCTCTGTTCCAGACTTAGCAAGGGTCATTTATGTATTTGTTGTTTATTTGTTGCAGACTGAATTATGTCCATCCCAAGTTTGTAATTGAGGCTGTAAGCTCCAGTGTGACTATAGCTAAAGACAGTCTCTAGATTTTGAGTTAGCCGAGGTCATAATGGTGGGCTGTGACCCATAGGACTGGGATCTCTGGCTTGCTTTTGCATCCATGTGAAGACTGAGTGGGATAGCACCATGTTCACACCGGGGAGTGAGCCTATAGGAGAAACCAAATCCTCCCGACCTCGACACTGTTTCCTGACCTCCAGAACTGTGAGAAGATAAATGACTGTTCCTTAACTGCCTAGTCTGTGACATTTGGTTGTGGAAGTCTTGGTAAAACAGTACCTAATAGGAACCTAGTTCTCTGTTAGTTTTTCCTAAGTATAAGGAAAAGGGCATCTAGTGTACTTGTCAGACAGTGATACTCTAAACTTCATAGTGTTTTCAGGTAAAATTTCTCTGATCATCTTCAAATATTGTTAATCCCCTGGCTCGGTATTAATTCACTTTTGGACATACATTTTGATGTTATTTAACAATATTTGTATGCTTTTAGGTATTTATTGCCATTATTGTCTGGGATTATGGCAAACTCAGACAATAGTTTTGTTTTCTGGGCTTGATTTTGCGTTTTTCTGATTGCTGAAAGGTTCTGGATGGGAATCCTTAGCACTTGACCCCAGAGAGCAATTTATTTATTGCTTCATAGTGAGAGGAACTGGAATTCAAGTAGTTATGGATTGGGACTCTTGGCTAAGGAGTTTAAATGGCCTTACTGGCTGGGAAGCCTCATTTCTTTTTGATGTGCACATTTAAATAAGCACAGTGGAGTGCTTAATAGAACCTTAATATCTGTAGTACAGGTACATTTCTACAAAATCTATATGGTGTCATTTAAAATTACATCTCAATAGTTCTTGCATAAAGAAATAGAATTTTTATAAATCAATTTCACGATAATTATTGTTCAGGGAAGCTGATTACTCTGTTTAGCCTTTCTTATTACCGACCTTCTTTCAAGGGCTATTCTGACATAATCTTTTCAGCGAAATCCATTTCACATAGCACAGCTTGTAATTACTTTAGATTTTAAGAATGTGATGAATGGCTTCGTTATTAATCAGGAGCAAATTTTTCTTTGTGTTCTTAGCCTCAGGATGGCCTTCACTTGTACAGATGGTAGTACTTTTACTGCAGTTACAGACTTACAACATAATTTCTTTTGTTGTTTTAATAGTTTTGTCAAATATTTGGCATGTAAAAGCTTTGTAAGTTTTCATGTTTTTTTTTTTTTTTTTTTTTTTTTTTTTTTTTTTTAAGCAGGGTCCCCCTATAGCCCCAGCTGTCCTGGAACTCACTATGTAGACCAGGCTGGCCTTGAACTCACAGAGATCCGCCTGCCTCTGTCTCCCAAGTGCTGGGACTACAGGCGTGCGCCACCACGCCCAGCTAATTTTTCATAAGTCTTAAATCTAATTATGATTTAATGGTGTAATGATCACAAGTTAACAGAATGTGTGATTGGATCTCCCTGTAGATAAAATTATAAGACTGTCAACCCTTTCCTCGAGTTCTATTAGGTTTTCTTTTTCTCTCTTTCTTTAAATTTTTTTCTTTTTCTTTTTTGAGACAGGTTTATAGTATGTAGCCCTAGTTGGCCTGCAACTCACTATGTAGCCAGGCTGGCTTTGAACTCAGGGATCCACTTGCTTTTGCCTCCTGGATATGCATCACCATACCCAGCTGTCTTTTCTTATTACAGATTGAGTGTCCATTCTCTGAAATGTTTGGGGCCAGGAAATTTTCAAATGGTGGAACTTTCATAAGTTGCCTATGAGGTCACACGAGCCATTTTCTTCTATCAAACTTGTAAATGTAATGTGGAAACCCAAGTATCAGAATATTTACTTGTCAGGTTCGTCAGTCAGACATTCCTGTACCTATGAAACCTTTCCACACAAAAGCTAAACACAATAGTTGTCTTTAAAATTTGGGGGAGGATTTATTTTTATTTTATGTATATGAGTATTTTGACTGCATGTATATAAGTGTACCACATGCATATAATATCTATTAAGGACAGGGGAGCGTGTTGGGTCCTCTGGAACTGGAGTTATTGATGCACCTTTTGAGTGCTGGGAGCAGGACCTGGTTCCCCTGCAGGAGCAGCCAGCTGTTCGTTTGTGTGTTTAAGGCTCAGGTGACTGTCCAAAAGATAAGACCACAGAAAGTGAGCCTGGAAATAGGAATTTCCCTGGCAAGAAGCTTGAATTCCAAAGAGATAAACAACAAAGGAAGCCTATGTCATAGGGACAAAAAAGAACAGTTATTAGTTGAGTGCACTGTGTGTCACACGAACAACTCCAAGCATCATCAGTGTGCCAGACTTACAGAACAAGGGATTGGCTTAATGGTCTGCAGGCAAAGGGAGGAGGGGTTAATTCTATACTAAGCTTAGCCATTGGGAGATATTCCAGTTTTAAAAAAGGTATTTTTAACTTAATATTATTTCATAATTTGAGATAGCAGAAAACTAATTCGACTTGCTGCTAAAGCAGCCTTTTCCTCATTAAATAAAGGTTATATGAAAAATGTTGTTTGTAAACTTTTATTAAATAAGGAAATTGATGTCTCACATATGACTTACTTCATTAGATGATGTAACAGGAAGCACTGTGGTGCTTGGGAACGAGCAACAGGATTGTGATGCCCTTACACTGCAGCTGTATGGTTTTGGATAATGCAGCCTTTGTTAAGTCTTAATTTTATTATACATAACTTATGAGCAGTGTCTGAACCATTTTCCAAGAAAGATGGTTGAATGAAGCGATGTGTAACTCCCCTCCCCCCAAAGGCAAAGCTCTATAAAGGCTTAAAATATTTTCTTTCCTCTCTCAAAGATTCACAGCATGTTAAAGTGATATGACAGTATATTTAATAATCTGTTGCAAATATCTTTTTAGATATTATTTTCTATTCTTTTTTTGAGAGTTCTTGTTCACATTTCTGTTGCCCAAAAGAGTTCTTGTTCACATTTCTGTTGCACAAAAAGTAACTTTAGTTTTTGAGGAAACAATGTACATTTTAAAATGTCTTTTAATACTGTGTGAGAGCAGCTCTTTAACTGTTTTGAAGCAGCTATAAAGAAGCTCTTTGTGGGGCTGGAGAGATGCTCAGAGATGTCTTAAGAAAGTTGAATAAGACTTAGTTTAAATTTTCTTAATGAGAAATGAGGTTTTAGCATGTTCATGGTAACAAGCCAGTGTAAGCTGAGGTTGACAAGTTCAGACCCAGTATATTATTTGATCTTATCTTGGATCCTTTTGAAAAGGCTAAGAATATATGAAGGTAAATTAGAAATAGTAAAAATATTAATAAAATATCATTTATCTTATTTCTCTATTTTATGTTGTGACTTGACCTAATAATTTTATTTTTGGACATTTTCTTCTTGTAATATGAATGCTGATATTTAGATTCATGTGGTTTTCTTTCGTATTTCTTAATTGTTTATCTCTAAGCTAACTAACTTTTAAGATTATTTGTGGTCAGAATTTATATATAAGCTGTTAAATATATATGAGCTGTTAAAATGGAATGCAAGTTTTTCAAAGTCCTAGGTCTAAATGTAATGATTGGTTTATTATTCTTCAATCCCAGCCTGTCATTTTCCCTGTAAATCATAGACAATAAACAGGTGTTCATTTCTAATAAAAAAATAGAAAAGGCTGGAGAGACGGCTCAGTGGTTAAGCACTGGCTGCTTTTGCAGAGGACCAGGGTTTGGTTCCCAGCACCCATGTGGCAGCTAACAACTATCTGTAACTCCAGTTCCAAAAGATCTGTTGCCCTCTTCCGTCTGCAGGCATTGCATGTATGGGTTCCCTTATGCACATGCAGGCAATACACTCATACACATAAAAATAAAATTTAAAAAAATCAGAAAAGAAGAAGTAACTAGCAAGATAGGAATGAGAGAAATTTTGACATACAGTCCTCCCTATGACCTGGAGCAAGGCAAGTATGTTCTCTCTCAGTCTACTATGTAACTGGATATACTACAGTACAGCAAGAAAAAGAAACGAAGAACATAAAGATTAGAGGAAACTAAAATTGCTTGTATCTGTAGATGACATGATTCTATTTATAAAAGTACTAGAATAATTAAGGAATGTCAAAAGATAAAATAGAATGAAAGAAATATCATGTATCAATTGTATTTTATATTTAACAATGGAAAAGTGAAAACCAAATTTAGAATGAACTTTAAAAGACTGTGAGGCTAGAATGTACACTGTCACTGAGTGTGGTTCCTCAGACCATGGAGTCATCACTTGGGACACTAGCACTGGGATGCCTTTTCATGAAATAAAAACACGTTTTGTTTTGATTGTTGTTATTTTCATATTCTTGTTATATTCAAGGAAGTCAAATTCTGCCAAATTCATAAAACATTCTCATATAGGCTCACCCCAACTGTAGCTATTATGTTCCCTGAAATTTCTTCTGTCCTTGTCAGAGAAGCCCATGATGCTGAGATTCTTTAGCAATTTAGCTGACTTCTCTTAGCAAAGAGCTTCTATTTTTTTTAAAGTATCTTTTTAAAAAATATTTTATTATTTTCATTTTATATGTATTAGTATATTGCTTGCATGTATGTAAGTGCACCTATATCGTGCAATTCCACATAGGTCAGAAGAGGGCATAAGATCACCTGGAACTGGAGTTATGGATGGTTGTTAGCTGCCATTTGGGTGTTGGGAATCAAACCTGGGTCTTCTGCAGGAGCAGCCAGTGCTTAACCATTGAGCTGTTTCTCCAGCCCTGTTTTCTATTTTTAAGACCACGAATGAGCATTAGTTATTCATAGAACTTAATGTTCTGTTATACAGTTATCACCTACATTCCAGAGTGATAAAGACCTCATTTCTGTCGTGTGTTATATACTGAGACTACAATACAGACTCTTCTACCTGGTGTGCTGAATAGCTTTAGTGTCAACTTGACACACCTGGGTAAAGGGAGCCCCAATTGGGGAATTACCTCCATTGGACTGGTCTGTGGCCATGTCTGTGGGGCATCTTCTTGATGTGGGAGGGCCCAGCCCGCTATGTTGTATAAGAAAGCAGTTTGAGCAGGGGCCCGGGGAACAAGCTAGTAAGCAGCCTTCCTCCATGGCCTGCTCCCCTGGCCTGTGCTCCAGCTCCTGCCTCCAGGTTCCTGCCCTGAGTTCCTACCTTGGGCTGCTTCAGAGATGAACTGTGTGACCTAGGAGATGTCAGCCAGGTAAACCCTTTCCTCCCCAGGTTGGTAGTGGTCAGAGTGTTTTGTCACCTCAGTGGAGAAGCACACAGAACAGCTGGCCTTTGCAGATGCTTGTTTTGTGAATGAGTTGCTAAGGTGGGGTTGCTCTGCTACCACCTGATGATTCATCTAAATTACAATAAAAGCTTCTGGAGTGTTGAATAAGCTTGAGAGCTAAAAGGACAGACAACTGAGCTGATATGGTAGGTATAATTTTTAAACATATAACAAGAGTATGTCTGAGATCTAGCCCGTATATTTTACATTCAGGAGATTCTGAAGGGATTTGTTTTAATGAACACTAAAAAATATGATCAGTTAAGTTACATGTTGTAGAAACAGAATAAAGTGTAAAAGTTGGCAGGAGAGGGGCTGGAGAGGTGGCTCAGTGGTTAAGAGCACTGGCTCTTGCAGAAGAACAGGGTTCAAATCCCAGCACCCACGCAGCAGCTAACAGCTGTCTGTGACTTCAGTTCTAGGGGATCCATTGCCCTCTTCTGTCCTTGCAGGCACTGCATGACATGGGTGCACTTACGTACATGAAGGCATGACGCTCGTACACATAAAAATGAAAAAAGCTTTAATGTGGGCAGGAGAGTGAGAGCAAAGACATTTCTGTGTTTGAATTCCTGCTGTCAGCGTTCCCTGCCGTTAGGTGTCAGCTGAACCAGAACTGGGAAGAGCATGAGTTTTCTAGTGTCTTACACTAGATATTTATTATAAGAATGTTCAGCTTGTTGCTAAGAATAAAATGTAAGGTTTATTCTAAAAAAATCCAATCCCGTGGTTGCACAGAATTCACTGAGACATAATGTTGAACCAAGTGGGATTTATCTGTTAAAACAGAGTCTTGGAACGAAGCCACCTCTTGTCCATACTGTTAAAGTTACTCCTATATATTTTTATTTACTTGCCTCCTTCTAAAAAAATTAACCATGTGCTAAAAATACATTAGTAATGGTTTTACAAAATGCAAGTCAAATATTAAAAATTCTTATTGATATTAAAATGGTCAGTCTTGTACAATATTAAGAATTTTGTAGAAAGGTCATTCTTTCTTTGCATCAAAATACCGTAGGTGACAATGTTGGGAGTAGCGTCTCAGTAATAAAGATTACCATGTGGATAAGCCCCCAGAAGGCCCCATGGTGGCAATACCCCTAGATTTTTGTCTTTAAAGAAAACTGCTGAGAGGCAATAATGTTTCTGTATGTGTCCCATTTTCATTAATGCATGGTAATTGATGGAGTTGCAGTGACTTGTAGCAGTAATGAGTTCGAAACATAATAATGCACTCTTTTCTAATAAGTGAGCACTGCTGGGATTTAAAAGCATACTAAATCAGTTGCTTTAGTATGAATTTATTAGTTTTTTTTCAGCATTAGCTTTAATAGTAGTTATTTACATAAGCGTACATCCCATTAACCGCCATCAGGGCTGGAAAACATGCTGAACTGTTCATATTTTCATATAATTATTGAACATAATGGTTTCATTTGCATTTCTAAACAGTGATGTTTCTGTCAGCCTTGGAAATAGTGTCTTTACGCAGTCCCTATTTCACATCCACTTATTTGACATCGTTAAATTTTATGCTAATGTGCTTCCCTAGAATATCATCAGTAGGACAGATGCTTGTGCTTTAATATACAAATCAGGGACTCTTCTCCATCCCCCACATGGCAGAGGAAACTTTTAAAAATCTGCTCTTTTTGATGTAGCGTCCATCTCTCTATATAAATAGTGTTTGTGAAGTAAAACTTTCAGGGTTAAATGTTATAATCTGGTTGTCACTTCAACACGCTTTATTGGGAAAGCTATCTACCTGACTGGGTTAGTCCTGTTGTCTAGAGGAGCTGCATCTTAGTAATGATCTTGTAGCTTATGAATATTTACAATACTGCTCCTGAAATGTTGATCTTGAGGCAAGGTTTTCAGTGCTTTTGAGTACCTTAGGTCACAGTGTTAGTTTTTAAAGTGTTCTCTGTATCTTTGCTCCTTTAGTCTCTTAACCTGGATTGTAAACTTTATGGTGGATGCTTTATGTTAATGCTTTTGGACATTTTTACTTTTTGTGCATTTAGAAAGTGTTCATGGTAGGAGCGTGAGTCACTTGCTGGGGGATGCACGACAAGGGAATTAACAGAGTATGAGGTGATGGCTTTATGGACAAAGTCCTTGCTGTTGCTTATCTGTGTAAACTGTCAGTTTACGTGTCTCCAGCAGTTGTAAATGTTTTTGTGAATACTGTCAGTCAGTTGGCTGGAAAATGGTAAATACCAACAGTCTATTAAACTGTTCTTTTGAGGGTTGACTCGGGTCTTCCCAGTGGTGGGAGGATGGTCATGAAGCCACTAGAGTTTTTTTGTTTTTTTATTTTAATCACTCCCACCTCTTTTCCTGCATTCCCGGGCAGCCAGGGCAGCATTCTACTGTTGATGCTTAGTGGACCTGCAGTGCTGGAGCCGACTCTGCACTGTGCAAAACGCAAGGTTGGCAGTCTAGCAAGACAGAGCAAGAAGCAGCGTTGAGAGAAGTTCTTGCCCCACATTACTTGCTAAAATATATCAGAATGGTTACAGCATAAACTGATGCAGCATGAAGGGATTATTCAGGTAGAAATGTTATTTGGCTTAACAGGTCAGGAGGCAACTGAAATTTTTGCAGGGACTTCTGCTCTTTAGGGAATTACCAAGAAAGAAATACAGTAAAGATTGTTCAGAAACTATTAGGTAGATGGAGCTTCATAGCTCTTCATTTTTACCTCAGGTTTTTAATGAATTTTCTATATGATCTCTTTCTAAAAGTCTGGATTTAGTATTTCTTACAGCATGAGATCTTCTGAGTTATATTTAAAATATTAGGCAGGCATGAGCTCTTCAGCTCAGTGGTTCAGAACATTTGCTGCTTTTGCAGAGTTTGTTTCCTAGTCCCCTCATTGGGCAGCTTAGAACTCAAGCTCAGGGGGATCCAACATCTCTGCATTCATATGCACAATCCCCTACACAGATACATTCAAGTTCACACAGTAATAAGAATAAATCCTGTTAAAATACAATTTTGGGCAGGCAGAAGTCTAAGGAAAAGTAGCCTTTCTTATCTGCAGATCTGTTGCCATATCAAGCATCATATATGAAAGTTAAAAATGAAAAACAAAAAAACAACTGAGGACAGGAAAGATGGCTTCATGGGTTAAGGACTTGCCTCACAATCCTAACTGAGTTGAGTCCCTGGAGCCCACGTAAAGATGGAATGCCCAAACCAACTCCACGAAGTTGTCCTGTGATCTGTACTTGTGTCCTGTGGCATGCTCCCTGCCCCCTCCCTGATAATAATAAAGTAAGCTTTGAAAATAGATTTTAAGAATTTTGAAAGTCCATCATCTCTTCTTACAGAGAGTGCTTTAAGCTACTTCAAAAGCTATGCAGGGCTGCATCCTTTTGCAAAACTTGCTGCTATCCTGGGGCAGTTCACTACCAAAGTAGAGAAATGTTCCTTGTCACCAAAGAATATTAGTCTTTTCTTCCTGTACATGTTTCTAACTTTTCTGAAAAGAATTTAACATTCAAATCAGAATTTCATCTACCTACTCGGTTTTTCAGGGCCAAGTTGTTGAATCAGTTTAGACAAACATCTGTTACTGTAGGACTTTGCCATCACAGCAAATGAGTTCAAGTTCTCCAAGACTGTTTCCAACCCTGACTTCACAGGATAAAAATTATATTCTAAGTTATATTCTCAGGCACTTCTTTGTCCAGTTTTTGAAGTAGTCATAAGGTAATAGAAGGTACTAGACAATTGAGAGACTTTACATATTTAGCTATACTTATTTCCTTTTTTATGACTTGGGGAACACAGTTGCCACCTCCTTTTTAGAGGTGATGAGAGTATTTAGAAAGAAACCTCAACCCTGGAATGCAGTGCTCCACCTGTTCTGAAGGCTGCAGGGACTCTGGCAGCTGCCATGCAGCACATGTTAAGGAAACGCTATTCAGGGTGTTGGCTTTTCACTGCATATAGTTTTTTTTTTTTTCCTTGTTAGCGATGATAGAAATTAGCATCTAGAGAGATTTTCAATCTAGAGAGATTTTCAAATATATATATTTACTTAATTCTCAACCTGCTGCCAGGGTTTGAGGGCCTAGAACAAGCACCTGGACTACTTAATAATTCACTTATATCATTCACTTAAATTTTTCATATTTTTCCCCTGATTTCCAAAACATGTCCCTTACAGAATATTTGGAACTAATAAGGATACAGCTTCATTCTTGAAGTCATCAGTGTGTGGCCTGTTCCTGTTTTAGTGTTGTCATTGCTTGAATGCCTAGATGGATGAAAGTAGATCTGATCTGACATCACAGTGAAAAGTAAACATTTTCAGGTCTTTTGCACTTAGCTTGTATTGATTAATTGTATTTTACCTAAGGTAAAATTGACATCTCTTAAACATCAACAAAACAGTCATCTGAAAGTTTAATGACAAATGCTTAGGTTTTAATAGTGGAGGAGAGACAGGAATTTCAAATTATTGTGATTTTAGAGGAAACATCGGAAAAGAAATTTTCCACGGAGCCCATTTAGTGCTCAGACCACTTGTATTCCGCTACGTCAGGAAGAAAACATGTTTGGAAATCACTGACTACCTTCAATTCTTATTTTTCTTTGAAAAATAAGAGTAATAGTGCTTACATCAATGGGCCGTTGTGAAGACTGAATGAGAGCAGGTGATAAACGCTTCGCATCATGACTCAGCCAGCACTTAGTGGTCGCATTTTCTACCACTGGGTTTCTAGAAGTGGGCTGAGCTAAAGTGACCTCTAGCTTCTCCACACCTTTTCCTCTGACTTTTAGATTTTCAGAACTGCAGGTACATCCATGGGCTTCTAATGTGAACGTCACAGTAATGACTGGGACCTTGCTGCAGATGCGCTCTTGGCCTCCTGCCATACTTTGCTTTTCCAAAATCTGCATTTTGATAAGATCCCCAGGTCATCAACACATGAAAGAGCCTGATTATAAGAGACATGTGTTCCCTTTTTTTGTTGTTTTTGAGATAGGGTCTTGCTATGTAGCTTTGATTAGCCTTGAGTTTGTGAGCCTCTGGCCTCCACCTCCCACATACTGGGATTGTAGTCGTCCAGGACCATACCAAGCTCTTCTGCTGTCCTTTTAAGTTCTCATTTACAAATTCGGAGCGTTGATAATGGTAGGGTTCTGAAAGTGCACGTTCTGCTGCTGTTGCGTAGATTGTCCCTTGAGTGTCAGATTTGTGGTCTGTAGCTTTATATGCATATTTACCTTTTTTTTGTCTTTTTGAGATGGTCTTCCTGCAGCCCAGCTGGCCTGGAACTCAGTATGTAGACCAGGCTGGTCTCAGTCTCACAGAGATCTGCCTGCCCCTTCCTCCCAAGTACTGGGGTTAAAGGTGTGTGCCACCACTCCTGGGCTATATTTACTTTTTAAAATGAATTTTTGTGAATTTAATACAATATACTTTGATTGCATTTAGATCCCCTTCCCCATCTCTATCCCCTACCCCTGTTCTCCCCAATTCCGTGTGTGTGTGTGTGTGTGTGTGTGTGTGTGTGTGTATGTGTATGCATAGATACGTGTATATATGGCCTATAGAGTCACACTGGAGATATAAGGAGCACTTCATGGATTTGCATGCCACCCTTGTGCAGGGCCGTGTTAATCTTTTCTTCCTTCTTCTGAGCCATGAGCTGTCTCTCCAGCCCTCAGTTAATGTCTTGATTGATGGAGACAATTGTTTTTAAGTCACTAAGATAATCTTTCATTTGTTTTAGCAACTTATAACTGAAACATATCTTTTAGGGCTAAATATGGCCATGTATTTACAGACTAACTTCAGAGACTTTGTCAGATGTGAATATATTTACATGACATTGAAGAACAGAATCTGCATCCGTATAAATCCATAACGTATTATTACGTTTATGAACATAAACATTGCTAATTATTCATAATGATGTATTTAAATTGAGCCATTCCCCATTTTATAATATATAGCATTGTGAAATAAATTTTACTGATAGTGTAAATTCATAAATCTCCATTTCCAAAGCCAAATGAGCATAGGCTTTGTTACGTACTTTGACTTACCTAGCAATGTCAATTATCAAACCAGAGCTTGTGTGAGATGGTTGGTTCTAGGTCTCTAACTCTGCAGTATGTGTGCACTAAATCACCATTCTGTTGGCTTTTAAACATAGTTATGAAGTGACTGTTACTATGCCATTTCCAAGCCTGAGATTTACCTAGGAGTGCTGAATCTTTCGTTGTTCCTCTGGTCCTTCTGCTACTGTAGGAGAAACATGCTCGGAAGAATGAAACATCTCTGGAAGCAGTCTGCCGTTAGCTGCCCAATGTAGCTGCACCGTGTGGCTTTGGTACCTCAGAAGCTCCACTTTTGGCTCCTTCTACTTGCCGCCACACCTACTCTTTTAGGACTCACAATATTTCATCACAGAGATGAGCCACATTTGCTTCATTTGGACATTTGAGTTTTCATTGTCTTGGTTAATGTGAATAAACGCGATTGCTTTTCCTTATTTGGTACCTGCTTTATCTAATCTCTTTCAGTGTTCACAAATATTAAAAGCCTTCTTACTGGACTTTACTGCAGTAGGGGTGATGTGACGAGGACACCAGGAAGGTGCACGAAGCAGGTTTTATAGGTTGCAGGCTGGTCCAGAGGACTCAGGTCTCAAAGTCCAGACCTTGAAGGAGGAAATTCTTACATTTTTACACTTTGGGTAGTGAGACACAGGACCTTTAGTTTGATTGGAGAGCAGCAAAAAAGTTATAAAAAGCAGGTGTTTTGTCCAGTTCTTGAGGGAAAAAAGTGTAAAAAGTCCCTGTCAGAGACAAACAGAAAGGCAAAAGTTTCTGTTAAGGAGGGCAGAAACCATAAGACTGCTAGTTCGAGTTAGTTATGTCACATTGTAACATCTGTCAGCTGAGCTACATAGAGAGAGAACAAGCATTGGGACCTAGGTTCTTAGATTTCCTATCATGTTCTACATTACAACATAAATCACATGTAGCTTACAAAATTATGGCTTTTTTTTTTTCCCCTATCAGCACTGGTTACCATTCTAGGAAATTTGTCAGTTCTTATATTTTTTTTTTATGCTTAAGCAGCACTGGTTACCATTCTAGGAAATTTGTCAGTTCTTATATTTTTTTTTTACACTTAAGAGCCATTAGAGAGAGAGAGAGGAGAGAGAGAGAGAGAGAGAGAGAGAGAGAGATTGAGATTATTGCTGAGGAGATATGAAGATGTCTGTTACAGACATGGAACCACAGACAGACCAAAGTAATGTCATCAATGACCAACTTGGTGCGTCAATGAATGCATTGGTATTACTTACCAAAGTAGGGGTGAGAGGTTACTTACAGGAGCATGGATGACTCAGAGTTAGCTGCATCTCCAAAAGCCCACTCCAGCATGGCATGGCTGATGGCCCAGGAGCTGGAACTCTGGAGCTTGGTCTGCAACAGGTCAGAGTCTCTCCTCAGCAATTCTTGGAGGTTATAGAACTTTACAGGGGCCTAGTGAATATGGTAAGTTTCAGGGACTTCCTGAGACTTGTGAGTTGTTTACTTTCTGTGTCTTAAGGAACCTTCCTTTAAAACTTCCTGAGTTTAAAATTCTGTATTGTATGTGTATGAGTGCTTTGTCTGCATGTATGTTCAGTACACCCATGTCCTACAATGCCAATGAGGTCAGAAGAGGGCATCGGATTCCCTGGAACTGGAGTTTAGTTGTTAGCTGCCGTATTGGTGCTGGGACTAGAACCCAGATCTTCTGCAAGAGCAGCCAGTGTTCTTAATGACTGAACCATCTCTCCATCCCCACTTTCTGAATCTTAATGAGCTTCTCTTCAGGATAGAATGTTTCAGTTTGGAAGAAATTGTTACACAGTTGTGGGGGAAGGATGTGAGGGGAGAGGGAATGTCCCATGTTGAGGGAAGTTATATGCTCTGATAGGCATGTGGTGGGTCAGCAGACAACCTACCTGCTGGAGTTGGATGTGCCCTCTATGTTGTGGAAATCAAACTCAAGTCAGCAAGCTTGGCAGCAAGCAACTCCATTTGATGAACCATCTCATTGACCCTTCCTTCACTTTTTTTTTTTTTGCCATAAAATATGTTAGTAGTTAATAGTTTTCCATCATTTAAAACATTTTCTGTCTTCCATCTTTTTCTAGTAGTGCATTATTTAGTAGCAGATGTCCACTGCAGTGCTTGTCATGCCAGTTTATTGGAGGTGACATGACTGTAGCTCATCAGTTTTTATTCGTTGTTAGGAAACATGTTAGTGCTATGACCTTCAAAAATAGTTTGTAGCTTGTATATACCAAGTTGAAAGACAATTTCTTCATCACTTTTTATTTTCTATATCAATCAATAAATCATTTATCTTTCAGTGTTGCTGAGGGTTGAATTCAGGGCCATGAGCAGGCTCAGCTCCAGTGTACCACTGAGCTATACCCTTACCTCTGTCAGCTTTATAATTACAAACACTATAGGAATCATCTTACTCTTACATCAAACTGATAATATCTGATATATTTATCTATGTTGTAACTTTAATAATTCAAAGTAGGGGCTGGAGAGATAGCTCAGCGGTTAAAAACACTGACTTCTTTGGAGAAGACCCGGGTTAGAATCCCAGCACCCACATGGCAGCTAACAACTGTCCATAACTGCAGTTCCAGGGGATCTGACAGCCTCTTCTGTCCTCTGGCA
>NW_008337322.1:5334160-5378443 GCF_000622305.1 Nannospalax galili | reverse complement strand
TTGTTTGCTTGGAAGTTTTATTTTTGTGAGTTCTTAGAGGCTTGTGATGAAGGTAGGGCTTTCCAAAGAATGCTGACTTTTCTCTTGGTTCCCTGCATGTGCGATTATGTGGTGATCTTTTTAATTAGGCGGATCATCTTATAACACCAAGGTGTAAGTGTGAAACATGACCTGAAGATATGCGAGAAGACGGTTCCACAGTTCCACATCTTCGGGTGGTTTGTGTGATCAGCTTCTCATTTTCCTCCATAGTGTCTTCAGACCATGGTAGAACTGTGAGAAGCATAGAGCCTGCTCAGCTGACCCACCTGTTTCTGTGTGTCAAAGCATACTGTCATGTGTTCGTTAAGAGAAAGCCTTCTGGTGGCCAGCACAAAATCTTGGGCATGGTGGTGGGAGAGGGTTAGGGTTAGATTTAGAAGGACACAGAAAGAATAAAGTTTGGGTAAAAGACCAGAGCCAGACAGACCTTCAGCAGACTGAACAGAGGATTTATTCCTAGTTTCTTACTGCTAAAAACTTGTAACTTCTTTTGCTTAGAGAACATAATTCATATAGTTTTTACCTTTTGAAATACAATGAGAATTGCTTTATAATCCTGTATATAGTGTATCTTGATGAACATTCTGTGTGCACTTGAAAATAATGTGTACTTTTAAATTGTTGAGATTATTTTATGAATTCAGTTGTAATTGGGAACAAGGTGCTTAATGGCATCAATTAAAACCATATCACTAGGTGCATATATATATGTATGTATGGTTTGTTACATGTTTATGATATATTTACTCTTCTACACTTGTGAAATTTTTCTCTATATATGGTAGTACTCTCAAAATCAATTTTGTTTGATATTAAGCTGGTCATAATTGTCTCGCATTCTTTGTTTTTATAATATGTCTTGTTTTGTTCTTTATACGTGTTAGATTTAGGAGGGCAGAAAAGGAGAGAGTTTAAAGTTAAAAAATAAGAACCAGGGCCAGACCTGCAACAGGCAAGGATGTGTCCTTTTATTCAGAGGACACAGAAAAGGGCCAAGGCCCTGCCGTGAGGATCAGGCATCCGCATGGAAGGGAGGGCTGCTTTGGACTTACACAGGAACTCTGTTAAACACAGCTGCATGACTTTGCTCAATGCCAGGGTCTGGTGTCCGTGAGGGCCTCTCTCCCAAGATTATTTTCTCAGACAGGCAAGCTATCTTAGGGCACTAAAGGAGACAGGTTGGCTCCATAAACAGTCTCCCTCAGTCCAGGGAGGGACCAATTGATAAGGATTGAGCAAGGCCAGGCTGTCAGTTTAGGTCCTGTTGGCCTCTTAAAGGGATTTATGGCTTTCCCTAATGAGACTTGTGGCTCTTCTGTAATTTACACATTCTGTCAATATGTTTATCATTTTTATTCCCAACGTATCTTTTATAGATTACTGGGTCTTCTGTTTCATACAGTTGGACAGTCTCTGTCTTTTAATCATGAGTTCCCGATCTATTATTGACAGAAGTAAATTTAGATCTTGTGTTGTACTGTTGGTTCACTGTTTGCCTCACATCTCCCTAGGAGGCCCTTTTCCTACCTTATCAAAGTAATAGTTGGATTATAGTGCAGTGTTTTGTTTCATCGGTTGAATTTTTTTTTTTTTTTTGTCTTTTTGGGACAGGGTCTTCCTGTAGCCCCAGCTGTCCTGGAGCTCACTATGTAGACCAGGCTAGACTTGAACTCACAGAGATCTGCCTGCCTCTGCCTCCTGTTGAAATTTTAGGTTTATTATTTTATATTATTGTTCAGTGGTTACTCAAGGTATTATTATATGCCCTTTCAATTATCAAAATATACTTTGAGTTAATATTGTAGTGCTTATTGTTAAAGAAACCTTGGAAAAGTAGAATAACATTTACCCTTTACTATATGAACTTTGCTTTTATTTTTGGGGATTATAAAAATATCTTAGTCCTTGTTCTTGTTCAAGGTCAAGCCTAAGGTATATTTCAGCAAGCCATGGGGTAGACCTTCTCACCATTCTTAGATACTTTTGGACATTAATACCTTTCTCTTTGTTCATTTTGTCTGTGGTGTGATGTCTCCTGTTCATACAGTTCTTGAGCAGACAGGGTCTACATTCTATCCCTTTTATTTTCTGTAAAATGTGATTCTTAATTTTTGTTCCTTCCTGTCTATCATCTTTCTAATAACTTTGTCTCTTAGAGTGAAGCATGAAGTGGATGTGTGGATTTTTATCAGTAGTATATGCTAGTATTTGATGTCAGCAATGTCACAGGAAATCCACGTCCTGATTTTTATTAGTAGTAGATGATAGTATTAACTTCAGTATTGTCCTAGGAAATCCCTCAGGAAGAATCTACCATGTCATAATTTCCTTCTGTTTCAAATATTGATGAACTATTGCAACTAGGATTGTGCTTGGGTCTGTGTTTGACTTAGTATGATGGTTTTTAAAATTGGTTCTGATTTACTTGGCTTGTCTCTGAATACCAATCTGAATTTCTTATATCTAAAAATGTTTACATTTGAATCTATACAGGTAATTTTTATTTCCTTTGATGACATTTTAATTAAAAAAGCCTTTTAACTCATCAGTTATCTAAGGAAGGTTGACTATTTCCTATTTAATGGGAAACACAAATATTGAGTTAATGAGTACTTGAACATACTCAGGTTTCATCCTTCAGGTTGTTAGGTTGGAAATTATTTTCTCATCATGAAGGGATTGGGATCACTTTATCTGCTGCCCTGGAAGGGCCTGTACGTCTTACACTTGTGGATTGTAACAATTAAATATTGGGGTGCGTGTGTGTATGTATTCAGACACACACACACACACACACACACACACACACACACATACACACATATTCTTTAATGTCAAAAAGTACTGAAGATGCCAGCATGGTGATACAGGGCTTTAGTCTCAGCACTCAGGAGGCAGGTGGACCTCTAAGATCGACACTACCCTGATCTGCATAGTGAGTTCCAGGCCAACTGGGGCTGCGGGGAGGCTATCTCAAAAAACAAACAAAAAATATTGAAGATGTTTAAACTGATTTCTTTTGTTTACTAAGTGCCCATTGAGTCAAGAAGAAATCAAAAGTAAAAGTGAAAAGTATTTGAACTAAATGAAAATTGAGAAAAACCCAGCATATTAGAAATACTTTCATACAACTCAAATACTAAAGAGAAATCTCAGCACCAAAAACCTACATTTACAAAGTAATAAAGTCCTCAAATTAGTAATGTCAGCTTTCACCTTAAGAAACTAGAAAGAAAAAAACAAATGAAACCAGAAGCTTATAGAGGGAATATACTAAATGTGAGGTAGGAAATTATAAAATAGGAAAACAATAGAGAAATCAATAAATAAAATCAACTGGCTCTTTAGCAGAGTTATTAAAATTCTGATCATACTAATCAGGCACAAAAAGAAGATAATAACTCAGGAATGAAAGAGGCCGAATTGCCACATACTCTACAGATACTAGAAAAAAAAGTAAGGGATTATCATGAACAAACATAACTTTACATTTTTAAATTTTGTAATTTACATAAAAGGGTAAATTTCCTGGAAGGTATAAACTGTCCAAAGCTTATTATAGATGAATAGATGTCTTGAATAGCTTGATGTCTGTCAAAGAAATTGAATTTGTAGTGACAAACACTTCTGGACAGAGGGGTATATCCCGAGATAGAATTCAGTAAAATAGAAAGTTCAGTACCCTCGTCACACTTGCTATGTTTCTTATTACCAAATGTTCATCTGTGATGGGTACTGTATAGAACAGATACAGATCATTTACATCATCATTGGAGTTCTGTTGGACAGAGATGTAGTAAGGTGTTCAGCAAACTTCTCTTTGACTTGATGCAAATGTAGGTTCCAGTGGTGAGATGGAAGGATGGAAGTTGCAAAAGTAGGTTGGAAGGCAGTCGTGCTGGAAGGGCAACCTTAAGTCCAAAATGGCTGAGTATCTTCGGTAGCAAGGGCATTTAGTCTAAGCCTGTGGGGTATCGGTGTGGGTCGACAGGGAGGGTTTGGTTTTAGCTGTTGAAAGTAGATAATAGTGAGCAGATCAGACATGTGTTTTGAAGAATCTTTCTGGTAACCAAATGTAGATGGAAAGAATGAAGTCCATATCTGGATCTCACTCTGTAGCCCAGCATTCATCCACGTGAGAAAGACACCAAGCAGCTCAGTCAGAGGCAGCGGAGACAGAAGGGGAGAGACAGGTTTGGTTGCTGGATAGAGTAGGTAGATGTGGCAGGAGGAGCCTTGGCCAGAGCTCATAGAATCTGAATGACCGATTTCCAATATGGTGGTTACAGATGAGATAGGACGTTTATGGGCAGAGCAAGGTTTGTTTGTTTGCTTGCTTGATTTTGTGCTTTTTGAGAAAGGGTCTCCCTGTAGCCCAGCTGACCTGGCACTCACTGTGTCGACCAGGCTGATGATCTAGTGATCCCCTGCCTTTGCCACCTGAGTGCTGGGATGAAAGGGGTTCTGCCACCACACCCGGCCTAGAGCAGATTTTAGCAGGAATAGAAAGTTTTGCTGGATGGCTTCAGTTGTCAACTTGACACAGCTGGGAAGGGAGAGCCTCAGCTGGGGAATTTCCTCCATCAGACTGGCCTGTGGGCATGTCTTTGAGGCTTATTCTTGATTGTTGTGTGATGTGGGAGGGCCCAGCCTTCTGTGGGTGGTGCCATTCCTGGACAAATGGCCCTGTGTTGTATAAGAAAGCAGGCCGAGCACAGACCAGAGGAGCAAGCCAGTAAGCAGCATTCCTCCATGGTCTGGACTTCAGCTTCTGCCTCCAAGTGCCTGCTTTGAGTTCCTGCCTTGACTCCCTCAGTGATGAACTGTGATCGGGACCTGTAAGCTAGATAAACCCTTTCCTCTCCAAGTTGGGTTTGATTAGAGGGTTTTCTTACAGCAACAGAAAGCTAACTAGGACAAAGTTATCATTTTAATTCTGGCCAAATTAACTTTGAAGGTAGGTCCCGTTATGATTGAGTCATTAGAATATAGTTAGATTAATTTTAAAAGTTTGAGTTTACAGATGGTATGGTGGCACACATCTATAATCCCAGTACTAGGAAAGCTGAAGCATCAGGAGGGCTCTGAGTCCAAAACCAGCCTGGACTGCACAATAAGACCTTGTCTCTAAAGCAAACAAACAAAAAGCAGTACATGTATATGTACGTTCAACTTTGAGTCTGGATGAAATTTCCCTGAGAGAACATGTGGAGAGATAAGAGCCCAGGGTTAGCCACAGTGTTTGGTATAGAAAGATACTGGCTGCAGAGGAGACTGAAGTGAAGGAGTGCTGGGGAAAAGGAGGAAGAGGAGTCAAGTGCGTAGGGAGGGTGGTTGTAGGAGAGCTGCTGGCCCAGAGAAGTTATGTAAGCATACACTGATGTGTTGATCAGAAAGTCCTGTTGGAGCCTTTAGGAACTCCAGGGTGCTCAGCCACCAAGCCGGTCCAGTCCTTCGAGCTTGGCACAATTATAAAGAGTGCTGGGTCTGCTGTAGCCTTCAGCAATTCAAGTTGTTCTTGTTTTATTTGTACATAATAATATGGTGTTTGGGTTTTAGAGAGATTAGTGAGAATAGTATGGAAAGTATTTTTGCAAACTAAATTAGGCAGGGGAATTTATTCCTTTTAGATGAAATCAGTATTTAAGGTTTTAAAAAATGAGGAGGAAATGTATGTAAAGACAGAACACATGAAGGCATACATGGTAAATACTAGAAGCCCCTTAGAATCATGTAGATGTATGAGTCAGGAAAGAAGTGGGAAGCGGAGTGGGGAGGAGGAACAGAACATTTGTCCTCTGTAGTCTAGTGCTGCCTTAGGCAACTCTGTAATACACTAAGAAGTGTGGGACTTTCTCTTTTGGGTATAGTACAAGGGATCATTATTCCTCAGAAATGTTCAGACCAGCTACACTTTAGTTCTTGTATATTTTAATTTCCTTGGAATGGTTAGCTGTGCAGGTAGTAGTCGTTTCATTTAGTTCTCTTCCGTTCATTCCTCCTCTTACCCTCCTTCACCCCTTGGGTTTTTAGATGTTCTCTCAGTTACTTTTTAGTTATTGCTGCTGTTTTCTGAAACGTTTAGCTTTTGCACCTTTCAAGTGCAGGCCTTGTAAGACTTTCCTGGGCATTCTCATGTGCAGTTTACAGGCAGGCTCTGGTCAAAGGCTTTCCACTTCTTGGACATAAGATAAAAGATTATCTGGGAAAATATTTGTGGTCAAACCAAGAATAAGTTCTAATTTTGTATCTGTAAGAGCTGACTGTCAGGCCTTCGTTGACCTCCAGGGTTAGTTTATGATAGCGGTCGGCAGCACCAGCATCGTGGTGTTCCCAATATGAAAGGACACTGATCGCACTCATTCTCCTCCTCACCTTCCCCGTCCTCCTTGCTCTTCACCAACCAGGAGAGTACGTGGCTGTGGGCTGCACAGTGAAATGGAAGCCAGTCTTGCTGGACCTTCCTCCTCCACTAGAAACGTACCTATAATCATCTTTTTTTCCAAGGTTAACTTTACACAAATGTACCCTCAAAATTCTTTCTTCAAATGTGACACATTAAGTTGGTTTCTTTCTGTAAATTTGGGCTGTAAAGTGGGGCTGGGAATTGTTCTTTGGTTTTCTTTAAGAGGATGAAATGCCAACCAAAAATATGTACTTGATCTGACCACTTTTAACATAACAAAATTATTATTTAGTAAAATAATAGTTTAATAAATAATTCAGTGAAATGAGACAGAAGAGGCAACTCTTTTAGGGCTCAGGGAAGCAGGGTTTCACTCTGTAATCCAGACTGCCCTGGAACTCATGGGTCCACCGCCTCCATCTTGGAAGAGATGAGGTTGGAGACAAAAGCCACCATCCAAGTGAAATAGCTCTTTTTCGTGGAAGAATTTCAGATAGTTTAAAGTGTCCTCCCTCTTTGGGGAGGGGAAGCTTACTTTCTGTCTTCTACTTTTGAGAGTAGGATTCACTTACTCATCCAAAGATTAGAGTGTAGAAAAGGAAAAATAATAACTTCATGGTTAGAAACTTGGTGGAGATACTTAAACCAAGCGAGCAAGATCAGTGTCAGTGGTGTCCTGTGGAGATCTTGGGCCCCTGACAGAAAGTGATGAGTGACCCTTGTTTCCTGAAAAGTCTGTTTCAAGTAAGCACAGACTGAGAGACATCTTACAAAAAGTACCTGCCCGGTGTTCCTATGAACTATTGAGGTCCTGAAAGACCAGGAGACTGGAGACTTGTAACAGAGCTGAGAAGAATAGGAGATGTGACAGTTAGGTGGATTCTGAAACAGAAGGAAGACTGCAGTGGATGGCAGCAAGGTCATTCTGGATAAAGTGAGCTTAGGTTAGCAACACAACAAGGTTAGCCTTAGGTGTGACACATGTGCCATGGATATAAATGGATGTAAGATTAATGAGAAAGAAAGTCTGTGTAGTAGCTCTGCCATTCTTTCTTTTTACAAATCCAAAGTTACCCTAAAGTGAAATGTTTATTTTAAAAATGTACTTCTAGCCGGGTGTGGTGGTGCATGCCTTTAGTCCCAGCACTCAGGAAGCAGAGGCAGGCAGAGCTCTGTGAGTTCAAGGCCAGCCTGGTCTACATAGTGAGTTCCAGGCCAGGTGGGGCTACTGGGAGACCCTGTCTCAAAAAAGACCAAAAAAAAAAAAAAAAAAAAGTACTTCTTATAGAACTATGGTGACACTCTTTCTTAGAGAATGTCTCCTGTGAGCTGGCAGTTTGGTGATAGTAGTAACTTTTCCTTGATAGAGAATGTCTCCTGTGAGCTGGCAGTTTGGTGATAGTAGTAACTTTTCCTTGATAGAGAATGTCTCCTGTGAGCTGGCAGTTTGGTGATAGTAGTAACTTTTCCTTGATAGGATTGTTTTCACTGTGCTTTAAAAAAGGAAAAGAACAAGTATGTGCACTTCGACACAAAAATAATGCACATGGTATAGTCAAAGATCAGAGTTTCTATTGTCTAAAAGTGTTCATCTGATTTGAAAATAACTGTGAGTTGTGCTTACAATTAGTGCCTGTGTTAGTAATGATGTAGGAAATTCATCTCTCTTTATCAATATTGCTTCCTGTTTTAGGAGCCCAGACAGGACAGGATAGGTGTGTGCTGTGTTGTGATGTGCTATTGCTGTTTGTGGTGCTCCAGTGGGGAGGAATAAACATCTTGACTCTTTAGGAGAGAAAACTCCAGCAGAGTGGTGTAGCGGTTTAGTGATCTGTCCTGGTGTTACATCACTGGGGTCTGAGTCCTGCTCCACAGCTTCTCCGTGACCCATCTGCCTAGGTGATGTCATGGTGTCTATTTCTTTAACTGTTAGATGAAACAAGAAGATGCTTCCTAGGGTTTCTATGACATACCAGAGTGTCTGACATGGAGTAAGGAGTTGACAAACACAGGACTCCTTGACCCCTTTCCAGTTTGTAATGACCAGGTCTCATCCCTGTGGAGTAATTGTTGCCATCATGACATATACTTGGTTCCATATTTTTGTATGTTTATTTTTTATATTATCAAGATTTTCTCTTTGGTTTTGTTTTCAGTACCTTGACTGTTATATGTCTAAAGGGAGTGTGCTTGTGTGTGTCCCAGTGTATAATGTACACATGTCTGTTTTGGACTTCTTTGATTCTTTTAAATAGTTTCTTTTTGCTAAAATCCCCCATCTGTTTATGTACTTATCCATCCTTTACACTAAAATCTTGGTTTTTTTTTTTGGTCTTTTTGAGTCAGGGTCTCCCTGTAGCTCCAGCTGGCCTGGAACTCACTATGTAGACCAGGCTGGTGTCGATCTCACAGAGATCCGCCTGCTTCTGCCTCCAGGTATGGTAATGCACACCTAGGATTCAAGGTGTGCATTACCATACCTGGATTACACTAAATGGTCATGAAATAATGTTGTAAAATTTCTGTCTTCAAGTTCCAGTGTCTATCAACTCTGAATTTAGTTTTGTTAACAACTTCATCCCTTGAAACTTGGTAGAAGTCTACACACACACACACACACACACACACACATACACACACACACACCGCACTTTTCCAACTCTCTCCATGTCTCCCTCTTGTTGCCTGTTTGTTTTCTCTAATGCTTGGTGTCTCTCCATGTCTCCCTCTTGTTGCCTGTTTGTTTTCTCTAATGCTTGGTGTGTAGTAACAATTGAGATAAATCATATCTGTGCTCAGAAACAGTCCCTTCTATCCAGCAGGCATTTAGTGGGAAGCCGAGCCGTTCTAAATAGCACCTGAAGTTAGTCTGGGTCTTTTTGTTGTCTCCTGTTTTTGTCAGTGTACCAGACTTGGAATTCTTCTAGTCACAGGTGTCTTGGCATGGGTCCTCCAGCAAAGATAGATTTTCCCTAGTGTTTCTGGTCTCTCACTATAGGTAGGTGTTATGGACTAAAATGCCTACATCCCCCTAAAAATTTATATCTTGAAATCCTAACCTCCTTGTGGGATAATTAGGAGGTAAGGGTGTTTCAAGGTAACTGTATTTTGAGGACTGAATGCTCACGAATGGGTCTAGTGTCTTTAAAAAGGAGACTCCCCAAAGCATTCTAGCTCTTTCTGCTACCAGTGATATAGGAGCAGGTGGGAGAAGAGGCCTGACCGAGGTGTCTCTTCTCAGACTTGCAGCCTCCAGAAGTGAGAGGCTTCGTGCTTGTTTCTGAGCCTCTCTGTCTTTAGTACTCCGAGCTAAGGCAGTTGGTAGGAGAGTCTCCTGACTTTCCCTGTAGCTTCCAGTCTTTGCCATCTGTGAGAGAAGGGTCTGTGAAGTGGGTGCTAGTGAGAAGGGTGTTGAGGTTTCTTGCTGTAGGAGCTTCTGCAGAGGGTTGTATAGAGGACCGGGAGTGTCTATGCCTCCTCCCAGAACTGTCTGCGTGGCCACACTAGCTCACACCAGCCTTTAGCAGGTGTTAACAGGTTTCACCCGTTTTCTTCTTAGCTTTTCTGGTCACCTCTCTTCTGGGTTCTGAGTTCTCTCTCCTGAGAGAAGCTGCACCTTTTGAAATTAATCCGCCTCACTGCCTTGTGACATCAGCTTTCTCATGGGCCCCTAAAGTTACGATCTGTAGATCATCTGGCTCTTTGTCTTGTATGGTGTGGAGGGAACAGTCTACTGAGACTTAACGCATTTTAAGCAGGGTGGACCTCCTTCCAGTGGTGATACGTATTTTTACAGATGAGTCAAACGGTACTGAAAATAAATACTTTCTAAATGTGGTTTTTAAGATACGTTAAAAACAACAACATGCAAATGGAGAGAAGCATGTTCTTAACAGTGGTTTAAGTATCTCAGAGAGATGCTACAGTGTCTGATGATAATGCTTTCATTTTGTCCTGTTAGAATGGGCCTCTTCAGTGCTCTTACCAGTTACATGATCTTTTTTTTTTCCTACTTTTAATTGTTAGGTACAAATAGGAGCCATTTATTTTTGCCTTCATTTATCTTCTGTTTAAGATAAACAGTATTACATTCAAACCAAATGTGGATATTACAGCATAGTGTTTCTGCTGTTAACAATTCCATAGCAGTAGACAGTCATTGTATTGAGGGTTGGGGCTGTAGCTCAGTGATAGAGTGCCCCCCTAGCATGTGTGAAACACTGGGCCTTTCCCTAGTACCACAAAATAAATAAAATGTTTCTTTGTAAATTAGGGGCCTGTTTTGCGATAGTTGTGAGCTTCTGTTCTCTCTCTGTGTTCAGCCATTCAGCATAGTCCTCCTTTGATTATGTGCAGTCCAAAGTCGGGACAGTCATTAGCGCGGTTGCCACGGCCAACTCTTACTTTAATCCAGCATTATTCCGTGGAAAAGTAAACAAGTAGGAAACTGCTGCTCCCAGCAAAAAACAAGCAACCAACCAAAAAAAGCCTTTTGGCTAGGATTTGGCACTGGTTAATCGATTGATTAGATTACATTGGATTGAAGTGCTAGACATGGAACCCAGGGACTCTAGACAAGTCCCTCACCACTGAGCTACACCCCAGCTATAGGGTTTGATTTATTAAAGAAGACAATCCTAGAAATACTGTTCTCTTTGCAGTTGGTAAGAATGCATCTGGCTCTAGTTGGCCTTGCTTTCAAGGTAGCTTAGTGGGATATTTGAAGATTTTTCTCTGCTCTTTCAAGACTATATATATATATGTAAATTAACATGCTCTGCAACCTCTATTTTAAGCCACAAATAAGATGGACAGTAATGCACCATTTTATAGGGCTTTTGTGCTTGAGGGAATATATGTTGATATGTAAGTTTTTGAGAACTAGCAAGCTTAACTGTTTTATTATTTTTTAGTTTTGTTTTAACACTTACTGGTTTACTTAAGCTTTGTTATATTCTCTATAAGAATGCTTTTGCTCATAGAATCCTGCTTTGCTCATAGAATCCTTTCCATTCTTTTTACATTTCAAGAGAGCAGAGAGGGGAAAATGTAAAATATGAACAAAAGAAGTGAGTTGTTATTGAACGAAAGCTTACAGTGCTCTTCCTGCCTTTCTGAAGCACACTGTATTAGTCACTCGATGACCATAAACATTTCCAATCAATCCATCCTTCACTTCACATTGGAAAAAATTAGAAATCTTATTTAAATATCACTATACTGATACTATAATTACCCAGAAAGAAAAGCAGCAGTAAATGTAGGTTCTATAGCATGTTCTGAGGCATTCGTTCTAAGCTAAAAAGAAAACAGAATGTGGGGCTGGAGAGATGGCTCAGTGGTTAAGAGGAAGGGCTGCTCCTGCAGAGGACCCAGGTTTGGTTCCCAGCACCCACATGATGGCTAACAACTGTCCACAGCTCCAATTCTGGGGATCCACTGCCCTCTTCCGTCCTCCACGGGTATTGCATGACATGGTTGCCCTTACGTACATACAGGCAAATACTCAAGCCACATAAACTAACAGAATACAAAGAAGCAGAGCTAGGTGCATTGTACTGTGTGATAGTCCTCAGCTTACAGGATTAGTAGGTGACAGAACTGATTATGCCGGCTCTAGTTCCAAATGGCACTTTTTCATCAGTGTGGGAGAGTGCTGAAGGTAGACTCTTCCTTGGGTTCTCAGCACCTTAGCGCATGGGTTTTCATCTGCGCCAGTGCCAGTCCGTCACGATTGTATCATGGTTTTGTTTTGTTTACTTTCAGAAAGACAGACTTTTAAGCTTCAACAAGCAGAGAAGCAAACACACAGGAATTGAGAGTGCAGAAATGGGAAAGGAAAACAAAGTGTGCTATTCTTTACTTTCTAAAGTACATATAAGAAAAAAAGATAAATTGGGTCCCTTTCATTTTTGAAATCCATTGCAAGATTTTTCTGATTTCTGTGGAGGGTTTTTTTGTTTGTTTGTTTGTTTTATTTTTTGTTTTTTGTCTTTTTGAAACAGGGTTTCCCTGTAGCCCCAGCTGGCCTGGGACTCACTAAGTAGACCAGGCTGGCCTTGAACTCAGAGAGATCCGCCTGCTTCTGCCTCCCGAGTGCTGGGACTAAAGGCATGCACCATCACGCCCGGCTTATTATTGTTATTTTTTTAACTTTTGGTCTTTTTGAGATGGTGTCTTCCTGTAGCCCAGCTGTCCTGGAACTCATTATGTAGACCAGGCTGGCCTTGAACTCACAGAGATCCGCCTGCCTCTGCCTCCCGAGTGCTGGGACTACAGGCATGCGCCACCACGCCCGGCAAATTGATTTCTGGGTTTTAATCATTTAGATTTGATGTAGCTTTTGGCTGGAGTCACATCATGATTGACCTTTTACTACCAGTGGCAGTCAAGTTTATGCTTCTCACTAAGGGGTCATTCTCCCTGTTAGGCAGAAGCATACTAGTAGATCCAAAAGTCCCCGTTGTTTAATTCTATAGGAAGCTTCCCAAACACTCAAATATTCTAGATCTATCAACCCCCCCACCCCCGCTCCGGTGATTGCTAGTCTCACTGGTTTATTTCAACCTGGCTTAAGTGACTCAGAGCAGTGGGGCTTCTCAGAATAGTCATCTCTCCATGGGGCTCATTCCCTAATCTACTCAGCGGTTTAAGCATTAGGAAGTGTTATCTTTATGGGTGTTAGGGAAAAATCATAAAAAAGACACTGTGGAAAAGTTTTCCACTAGGAGACAGAAACAAGAACAGCAAGAATAAGTGCAGAAAGATAGCCAAGGTTGCTCTATTCATTTTAAAGTGTTTTTGAAAAGTCACCTTTTAAAACTCCAGCTTTGACCTAAGACTTGCCATGGAAGAGACTTTTCTTTTCTTCACTTGTCTTACTGTCTTGTGGCCTTTCCAGGCATGGGGACTCACCTACCTGTGACTCTTAACTCTTGTGCCTTGCCAGGCATGGGGACTTGCCTATGACCCTAACACATGGTAGATGAAGTAGGAGTATCACTCCACTTGAATTCAACTTTGGCTGCATAGTGAGTTCTGGGTTAGCCTGGAACTACTGTCTCAAAACCATTTTTTGCTTTTGTTTTTGGGGACAGGGTCTCACTAGGTAGACCTGGCCATCCTAGAATTCTCTGTGTAGATCAGGCTGGCCTCAAATTCACAGACATCCACCTGCCTCTGACTCCTGAGTGCTGGGATTAAAGGCATGCACCGCCATGCTTGGCTTCAAAATTTTTTTTGTGTGTATAGTCCTAATTCCTCTCTAAATATATGTGTTTTGATCCCATATGTATGTGCGTAATGGACACTGACTCAGTCTTTACAGGAAACAGATAATAGATTTTAAGTCTATAGTGAGAGGCTAGAGAGATAGCTCAGTGGTTAAGAGCACTTACTGCTTTAGCAGAGGACCTAGGTTTGGTTCCCAGCACCCACATCAGGTAGCTTACAAGTGTCTGTAACTCCAGTTAAGGGCTCCGGCTTCCTCTGGCCTCTGTGGGCACCTACATGCATGTGGTACACATAAACTCACAAAGACATACACACATATACATAGACAAGAAATAAATAAATCTATAGTGAGTGTATAGAAATATATATCTAATCATTATTTGTATAGTATACCTAATAAATATGTTTATAAAATGTTTAATAAGTATGTTTTTGTTTAAATATTGGTCCAAGTTAATTGGGTAATAATTACTCTTAAAACCAGTCACATGGATCTTAGAGACCATTCGCTTTCTGTTTGCTTATCATTCTTCAGTCTCTTTTTCCTGGAAGCCTGGGGAAAGTTACAGTGATAATCTTTTCTAGCTAGGCTAGAGCAGGGCTTGATCAACTGTGGCTCATAGGCTAAATCCAGTTTTTTTTTAAGTAAAATTTACTAGAACAACCATACATACTAGACTGTTTTATCTATGGTTAATTTTGTTCTACATTGGCAGTGTGGTGTAGTTAATAGGGAAACATATGTCCTGTTGAACATATAGAAGACATTTACCAATGTTCCAATCGAAATGACCCAAAGTGGATCTCTGAATTGTCTTTTCCCCTTTTTTCCTTTTACCCATACCTAAAGTCACCTGATGATAAATGTCTTGAATTTAAACTTTTTTCCGTGTCTTTCTGTCAGCTTACATCTAAGGGCATGCTCCCCCTGTCTTTTTCATTCAGGATGGCATGTGGCAATGAATGCTTTATGTCCTCTGGGCACCATCCAAGTTGGGTAGGGGATTTGAACTTAGGTTTGGTTAAGTATTAGTCTTTGTTTCATGGGTTTGTTGTTATATGTCTTACATCCATCACATGGATACATAAAGAAAATGCGGTCTATACTACATAATAGAATACTATTCAACCTTGATTAAATTTGTCATTTGCAACAACATGAAGGCTAACCCCTCACTAAGATTCTTTACCATGCACACAGTGAATTTCTAAGGAACAGAGCACAGAGGAGAAGAGAAGATGTGCCTCAGCATTTCCTTGTCCTAATGAAGCAGTTAGGCTAGCTGGTGTCAGTGTATTCTGAATGTGCCTTAATAGTGTAGCAAGAGGGGCTGGAGAGATGGCTCAGCAGCACTGGCTGCTCTTCCAGAGGACCTGAGTTCAGTTCCCAGCACCCACATGGCAGCTAGCAACTGTCTGTAGCTCCCGTTTCAGGAGATCCAGCGCCATCTTCTGGTCTCCACGGGCATTGCATGACATGGGTATACTTACAAGCAGGCAAAACACACACATAAAATTTTTAAAAATTTTTAAGTAATCTTATAAGATGTCATTAATACGCATTTTCTTATATGTGTTTTAATTTATTATAACCAGAACATTTATTTTGGTGCATTTCTGTACAATTGAGGAAGAAAATGTTAACTCTCTAGTTTTTTTTTTTAATGTTTAAGTAGTGAAAAATATCCTAAGTATGTCACATAAATGTGGCATGCTGGGATTTTTGACAAGTAGTAAGTGCATATGTGTATATGGGAAGTGCAGTATAACTATCTTTTGTGGTTAAAATATTTGACATGCATAGTATGTTACTATTTATTACAGTCATCATTGTGTAAGTAGATCTCTAAAGTTACTCTTCCTGTCTAACTGAAGTTTGATACTCTCTGACTAGCGGCTCCACCCAGCCCTGCCCATCCCTGCCCATCCCTGCCCTTCCCTCCACCCAGTCCCACCACAGCTTCTGATGACTATCATCCACTCTCTTCTGAGTTTGGTTGTAGTGTGTTTTTGTTGTGTGTGTGGGAGCATGCCCTGCTTATTTCATGTACTGTAATGTCCTCTAGGTCCATCCATGTTGCAAATGACAGAATTTTCTTCTTAAGGCTGAGTAGTATTCTATTATGCTATGTGTATGGACCACGTGTTATGTATCCATCTGATGGAAACCTGGGCTCTTTCCATGTCTTAGCTGTTGTGAATGACACTATGTTGAACAGGAGAGTGTGGGCATCAGTTCCTTAAGCATACAGATGTGAATTTTTGTGAACATATGCATACAGAAATTGGGTTATTGGAGACTATGGTAGTTCTCTCTGGCTTTGTGAAGAACTTCCATACTGTCCACTATAGCCACTGCACATCTTTGCATTCCCAGCAGCAGTGCACAGGGCTGTCCTTTCTGCACATTGTCACCAGGGCTTGTTATAGTTCATCCCTTTAGAAAGGGTCTCACTGTGCAGCCCAGGCTAGCTTTGAACTCACTGTGTTGACCTGATTACCCTCAAACTCTGGTTCTCCTACCACGGCCTCCTGTGTGCTTGGATTACAGTGTATGTGACCATGCCTCCCTCCACCCCCTTTTCATATAGACATTCCAGCAGCTGCGAGGAGATGCTTCATCATAGTCTTCATTAGCACCTCTCTGATGTTTAGTGATGATGAGCATCTTTTCATGCGTCTGTTGGCCATTTGTATGTTTTCTATGGAGAGTGTCTATGTAGGTACTTTCCCCATCTTGTATAGGGGTCTCCATCTTGCTTTTGGGTTATTTGAGTTCCTTATACATTTCAGCAGTTAGCTGCTTATTAGATAGCTGTGCTGCCAGGGTCTTCTCTGCTTGCAGGCTGTCTCTTTACTCCCTTTGCTGTACAAATGGGTGCTAGTTTGAGGCAGTCACATTTGCTTATTTTTCCCTTTTGCTGCCTCTACTTTGGGAATAAAGTTCAAGGAGGCAGCTTGAACCAGTGGAGCATTTTCCTAATGCTCTCATCTAGCTTACGGTTTCAGGTCTTTAAGTCTTTAGTCTGGGTTGGCACAGTCAGTGCGTCTTTTTATGCCACTGTTCTGGTTATAACTTCTAATGATTTTAAAGTCAGATAGAGTGATGCCTCCAGCTTTGTTGTTGTTTTGGTTTTTTACAAGATCCTTTTTTTTCTATTTGGGCTATTTTATGGTTTCATGCAAATTTTAGCATTGTTTCTATTTCTAAGAATTGTGTTAGAATTTTGATGGAGATGGCATTAAATTTGTTGATGACTTTGGATAGTACGGACATTTTAAAAAGAGCATTTCTAACAGCCTGTGAACACAGGATACCTTTCAACATGCTTGCATCATCAGCCATCTCTTGTCCCTTTTTTGTTTGGAGCGGGAGGCAAGGTTGCTGGATATCAAACATCAAGCATTGCGCAGAGGAGGCAAGCGCTGGGTGCTGAGCCCACCTGCCCCCTCATCAGCATTCCACTGCTTCCGTACTCAGATCTTTCATGTCCTTGGTTAGATTTACTTCTAAGAATTTTGGTTTTGATGCTGTTGAGAATATATTTGTTTCTTAATTTCTTTTTAAGATATTTTGCTTTTAGCATTAGGAAGTGCGATTGATGTGTGTGTGCTGATTTTGTATCCTGCGAGTTTACTCAATTTTTAGTTCTAGCATTTTTTGGTAGCCCCCTTAAGTTTCTATCTGTAGGATCATGAAATTAGCAGAAATCCTGCAATCGAATGACTTGCTTCCTTTTCCTGTCTGATTGTCTGGCTGTAACATACAGTGCTGTGCTGTGAAGGCAGTGAGAGCAAGTGTCCTTGCCTTGTTTCAGCTTCGCTGTTTAGGGTGGTGGTAGCTATCGTGTCCTAGTTTGTTCTTCATTGCTGTGACAAAACACTCCGACCACTTGGGGAGGAAACGGTCCGTTCGGCTCATGTCTCCCAGGTCACAGTTCATCAGGAAGCCCAAGGCAGGAACTTAGGGCAGGAACCTGGAGGCAGGAGCTGGAGCACAGGCCATGGAGGAACTGTGCTTACTGACTTGCTCCCCTGACCCCTGCTCAGCCTGCTTTCTTATGCAACACAGGCCCACCTGCCCAGGGGTGGCACCATCCACAGCGGGCTGGGCCCTCCACATCACTCAACAATCAAGAAAATGCCCCACGGACGTGGCCACAGGCCAGTCCAATGAAGACAGTTCCCCAGTTGTGGCTCCCTCAACCCAGGTGTGTCAAGTTGACACTGAAGCTATCCAGCACATATGGACTTTCTGTATATGGCTCCTCTGGTAAATCCCTTCTATGCCTGATTTATTAAGGGTTTCTAAGGATACTGAATTTTGTGAAATGCTATTTCTGCATTTATTGAGATGATCACTGGGTTTATAGTGAACATGTCTGCTGTTTTGCTTGTGTGTATGGAAAGTATATTATATACATATATAAGAAACCTTGCCCGTTTTAGAAATTAATATTTAGCCACACCTAATTTTATTCCAGACATCTTTTGGAAGAGAAATATTTGAGTATTTTTGTTTCTTTGCAATCTAAATAGAGTGTATTCCAAAAGGATTAAAGAAGACCAGCAAAATGACAGAAACTTTAAAAAATATTTTATTTATTTATGTATTTATTTGGTCTTTTTGAGACAGGGTCTCCCTGTAGCCCCAGCTGTCCTGGAACTCACTATGTAGACCAGGCTGGCCTTGAACTCACAGAGATCCACCTGCCTCTGCCTCCCGAGTGCTGGGATTAAAGGTGTGCACCACCACACCCAGCCTATTATTATTATTTTTTAACAGCATAGTGTAGGGGTTTATTTATAGAAGCGTGGCAGCCCCATATTTATGGCTGTGACATTAAAGTCCACACTCAAATACAGATCCTGTGACTTCCCAACAGCTGCACAAAATGGTGAGAGTTGCCTCTCGGTGTTCTTGGCTTATATAGCCTTTGCTCCTCCCGCCCATACAGCAAAGGTCCACTGATTGGATGGGAGGAGTAACTGAACCCCCCACTCCTTGAGGAGCTTGGGAAGGAGGTGTAACTATAGCTTGCTGGCACAGTGGTTGGAGGACACTTCCAGTTAACACTCCACCCCTTCCTCCTGCTCTTAGATTCTGTCAACCTCTTCTGCAAAAGTCCCAGAGCCTTGGAGGGGGTGGTAGGTGTGGGATGATCTTCCTCCCATTGTGGTGAGGCACTGAACATTTGGGTCTCTGCATCATCTGTTTTCCATGGCCCAGTTTGAGTGGGATTCCATCTACTATAAAAACACACACAACAAGAAGCAAGAACATCTAAACACTGGCTGCTATAATCACTTAACCTATGGCGTAAACACAAAGCTTGGTCGGTACTTTAGCAGGTGCATCATTTCCATCTAACAAAACAATTGTAGTGGCGTCCCACTGGGGTCTAAAGTACCAGATGTGTGTTCCACCCTTCCACCCCTAGGAGCAGGCATTATATCCAATAAAAAATTTACTGGTTGTACATACAGTAGATGCTCCATTATTGCACCAGCAGGAACATCTTGTTTGGTATGTTGGTAGTGCAACATGCCGGGTCTGAATGACAGCAATTTTTAAAAAATAAGCTTTCTAGTTAATTCTTTATAAAAAGTTGTGACTTTAATGACAGGAAAGTTGCTTTGTTGATTCTGTAGTAACATTTCTGAGACATGCAGAAATGTAGCAGTGAGCTTTGCCAGAGTAGTTTAGACTCCTGCTTCCCATCTCTCCTGAGGCTGTAGCGCATACAGCAGTCACTGTTAGGCCACTTCAGAAAATGCAGTGACCCCTGTTTGTAGTGAGGCCCAGGACTTTGCATATCTTGCAGCCTACTGATACCCATGCTGATGGCCAGGGACCACCTTTTTAGACTTTCTGCCTGACAGTAAAGTGGAGTTTTTTTCTCTTATTTATAGCACACCGATAATGTGCAAGGTTAAGCCCAGTGCAGACAAAATACTGATGTTGAAGTGCACTCTGATAAGCAAGGTATGCGATTGAGAAAGCTGGCCAGAATTGGGAAGTGTCACATGTAAGCACAGGTGCTGAGCGAGAGATCATCTGCTTTAAAAGATCTCCTGCCTTCCCTTTGCCTCAGTGAAACACTGGCAGTGGCCATCAGAATGAAAACTGCACTTTTCATTTGTGAAAGAAGCTCTTTGGACTTTTGTTTTCTTTTGAGCCCCATCCTCTCCTCCTTGCAATATGTAACTTTTGACTTGTGTTTTAAATGGCTATGCACACCAAACAAGGAAGCATAATTTGAAGCTTTAGTTGGTTGAACCTTTATGTACCTACCTCAGATTTCTGAAAGATCTTGGTTGTCAACTCAGAGCAGGAACACAAAGTATTTGGTATGATCAACAGCACGAAGGGAAAATGACAGTTTTTAAACACATATACTTCAGTATATGTTAAATTCTGTTTTACACACATGTGAGTTAATGTTTTGTTCCCAAATTCTTACGAAGATCTATTAACTTAGGAGAAAGCCTATTTAAAGGGCTCTGATAGATAAGGTCTAGAAGATTCTTATGGAAATAGATGCAAAACATTAAAAAATATTTTATTATTTTTATTTTATGTGTATGGGTATAATCCCTGCATATATGTAAGTGCACCCATGTTTTGCAGTACCCATGGAGGTTAAAAGAGGGTGCCGGATCCCCTGGAACTGGAGTTACAGTGCTTATTAGCTGCCCATGTGGGTGCTGGGGATTGAACACAGGTCCTCTGAAAGAACAGACAGTGCTCTTAACCACTGAGCCATCTCTCCAGCCTGACACAAAACATTTTTAAGTTAGCTATATGGTAGTGCAGACCTGAAATTCCAGTACTTGGGAAGGTGAAGCAGGAGGATACACACACACACACACACACACACACGCACACACACACACACACTCAGGCCTTATCTCAAAAAAACTTAACATTATAAAATTTGGATATTCATAATTGCTCAAGTTCTGTACACAAATGGGATAGATGTGCTTAAATTTGGTTTTTTTCATACATTCATTCGGCTCTGCTACAGAAAGATTTCTGAAAATCACCACATTGTACAAATCATGTCAAAAGACCACACGATACATATGGGAAAATAGGTTTAGGGTACAACACTCAAAAGCCTTGTCAGTCCTGTCAAATCACTGCATTCTCTCTCCCTGGGAAGTCTCTCTGATCACTGTGGTCGTTTATTAGTTTCCTGGCCTCTCTGGATTTTCTAATTGAAACATGCAAAGCTAAGATTTCAAAGGTAGCATCCAGCCATGAGAAAGAACTTGTGATATTTGTCTTTCTGAGTCTGAGTTTCTTCACTCAGGATGAGTGTTTCCAGTTCTATCCACTTCCTGAAAATTTCATAACTTTGTTTTTTAGGAGCTGAATAATAGTCCAATGTGTATATATAACACGCCTTCATTACCCATCAGTTGGTTGATGTCTAGGTTATTTCCAATTTCTGGCTGTTTTGAAAAGGGCAGTACATGGATGAACAGGTGTCTCTGTAGTAGGGGATAGAGTATTGAGGATATATGCCCAAGATTGTTATGGCTGGATCATATGGTAGATCAAGAACTAGCTTTTTGAGGCATCTCCACACTGATTTCCATAGTGGCCACACCAGTTTGCACTCCCACCAGCAGTGGGTAAGTGTTTGGCTTTCTCCACACCCTTGCCGGCATCTGTTTGTTTCTTAGGTCTTAGACATTCTGAGGAGGGTAGGAGGAAATGTCAGAGTGGTTTTCATTGGCATTTCCCTGGTGACTTAAGATGCTGGAACTTTTTAAACAGTATTTATCAGCCATTTGCATTTCAACTTTAGAGAGCTCCCTGGTTTTCTCCATAAAGAACATTCATTATATTACCATATGGGTAGAACTTTACATTAAAATGTTGGTTTCTGCTAATGGAAGTTCATACCATAGATGTACATTGGTAGTGAGCACAATTAGCGAATCATGACAGAAGATCTTATCTCCCCAGAGATAGCTGCCTACTTCCTCCATCCTCACAAACAGAGCAGAAAACTGTCCCAGAAAGAGGCTTCCCCCATCCATGTGGATGGGTTCACACAGGCAGCAGTAGTGCTTGGAGTGCTCGCAGAGCACAGAAAGGCCACACCCACAGTTTAAGACTTACGGGAAAAGAGAACTGTTTGACAGTTCAATCAGTGCTGTATCGTTGCTGGACTTCTTGGGGAAAGGTTATTTCTCAGACAACCAATGCATAATTTTAGATGGATGGGCTACCCACTGACCGATACAAGATTTGCACAAAATTCAAGTCCTAAAATTCCAGGAAATAAAATTTAAAAATCAAGGTAAATGAGAAACTCTGTCAGTTACACATGTAAACAGTGAGTAAGAAACAGTACAGATGGCAGCTCAGTTTTGGCCGTGTTGGACACTGTAATAAATATGGTACTTTCCTTGTGGCGGTGAGCGCTGCAAGGGTGCATGCAACTGGGGAGCCATTAGAAAATGTAGAGAGAGGGCTGCTGGGACTGGGTGGGAAGCCTTAACACGTGTGAGTGGCTGCTCATCAGGGGAAGTGAGTGATGGCAGCTGGTGGATCCTGGCGGCAGGAGGCCATGGCACGTTTGGTATCTTCTTACCAGCTTCTCATTAGGTGGGTGTAGTTCTCCATCTGCTCCGCGTCTGTCTGCGTGTCTGTCACAGGGACCCACACATATGCTTGCTGCATCTCAGGTATCACGTACACTGGGGCAGTTTGTGTTTTCTAAAGAAGGGTCACAGCAGAACTGGATGTGCCTGTTCAAGCTTTATTGGAGAAATCCTTCTTTTATTTTATTGCAATTCAGTCGGTGGGCGGCAGGGGGAGTAGTAGGCTCACAGTCTGTAGCCGCACTGACCAGTGCTTTTCTTGGTTGTGCAGCTGCACATATGGTAAATTATTATCATTTTATGGTTACAGTTATAAGCAATTTGGTTGGAAATGACAGCTAAATTATGCAGTGTTGCTTTTATTTGTTTTAATTTTGTAATCTAAATATATTTTTTAAATGAGAAAACAAAACCCAGAACAATTTTTAGTAGGAGAGTAACCCTTCCTGTCACTTCTTACAGGCCACCAGTGAGCCCTGTGTTTCGCTGATGTTGAATTGTAGAAATTTGAGCACACAGTTGTGAGATTGCTGAGGCTGCTAAATAAACGGAAGCTCTAACAGCAATTGAACTGACATATAAACTTAAAACTCCTCTCAGTTTCTAGAGACAGATGATCCCCCAGTTTAATTACAGGAAGTAGTCGTACAATGATGCCGAAGCAAGCTTACCAAAGCTCTGTCCGAACTCTCTCAGCCCACAAACAGGACGGCCCATCCACGTCCTCACTAAGACTCTTGGTTTGAATTGGAGGTGCTCACAATGTGCCAGGGCAGGGATGCACACAGTACCTGCCTTATTTGGGACTTGTGTATTCAAAGGAAGTATTAGGTCAGCAGCACCTAGCCCTTGTTAGGCAGGTCATTCACATACATAGCCATTAGGAAAGGATAATTTTACCTTGTATCAAAACTAAAAATTTGTGTGTAGTGTGTAAGTGTACGACTAATTTTATTATAATGCTTCTCTTAGCTGTGTCTTTGACTTCCTTGGCATGGAAACCTACTGATTGCATGTGGTGAGTGAGCCACATACTTTAAAACTTGGTCCAGCATTCTGCATGGTTTTTGTATTTTAGAACCGTTACATGAACTGACCAGAAAGGTACAGGTAAATTGCTTGATCATTAAAAATGTTGATGGTAGAGGAATATAGTGCTTATAATCCTTATTATAGCAGTATAAATAGGTCATATGAGTGATTTTGACCAGTGTAGTGAACTATTTAACATTTTCCCATTGTTTTTAAGTCATTTTTAAACCAAGTTTTGCCTAAGTGATATAGATTGTACTAGAAAACAAGTCACGTGGGTGTTGGGATAACTCTTAGGGAAATAGAAGCAATTTTATTTTGATAGATAATATCATCCTTAGTTTCCTTAGGTATGATTTCTCCTTTATTGTATATACGTTATCCTAACTCATTAATTCGTTTTATATTGTACCATATGCCATTTGAGATTTACTTCAGAGGGTAATCAGGTCAGGAATTAATCATGAGGATCATTCTCCACTAAAGCAAATTTCATGTTTCTTTGAAGTGAAATTGTAATGCATTAACATTTTCTTTGTGAAGAGTGACATCATCCAGCAATAATATGCAATGATGCTCTAAACCAAAGGTTGTGTCGGTATTTTTGACCATTAGCTGTATAAATTTAAAGTCCAAACATTTTTATTTGAAAATGATTAAAGAAATTGGAGGTTGAAGTGTTTAGAGAATTTTCTTATGTACATTTTATAAAATCTATTTTTCTAAATGTGCTAGATTTTCTATTTAATACTCATTTTGTAATATGGGACCAACTGTGAGATTTCCTGCCGTATGCTTAATTTGAACATCACTAGAATATATACTGAATTTAAAACTTTTGTATAATAAAAGATCCTGGAGGTATTAAGCTGAATAGGTTTTAGGCATGTCTGTATTTAATGATGAGGCCATGAAAGGAGGTCTGTGAAAGAGATTCAGGAAGAAACAATCAGTAAGCATAAGGAGGGCCCATGTCTAAGGCAGCCAGGGAGATGGTAGACAGTCCTCTGAAGGAGGAGGTGGTGGCCACTAACATTGACTCAAATTTCTGAACGCATCCAATTGTTAGACTTAAATGTCTTACCTTCGTCTAAAGAGAGGACTTTTTTCTCCTCTCATTGTAGAAATTGTAAGTTGATTTAACTGAGGTTTAATTTTCTCCACGAATAATCACCTCTGGACAGTGCCTAACATGGGAAGTTTCTGCCTTCTAACACAATTGCTTTAAGAATTATAGGGGCTGGAGAGATGGCTCAGCGGTTAAGAGCACTGACTGCTCTTGCAGAGGACCTGGGTTTGATTCCCAGCACCCACATGGCAGCTACGAACCGTCCTTAACTCCAGTTCCAGGGGAATCTGAAGCCCTCTTCTGACCTCTGAGGCATTGCACGACACGGGTGCACTCACATACATGCAGGCAATACACTCATACACATAAAAAAAATTCATAAGCATGCATGTTAAGAAATAGAATGGAAATCATTGACTTTCTAACCATTCTGTTTTTTACGATTAAGTGGGTCTTAAATATCTGTTGGTTTTTTGTTTGGGGTTCTTTTGGGTTTTGGGTGTGGTTTGTTTGTTTTGAGACAGGGTCTCCCTATAGCTCCAACTGGACTGGAAGTCACTGTAGTTCAGGCTGCCTTCAATCTTAGAGCTGCCTGCGTCTGCCTAAAATTCTAGAATCTAGAGCTTGTTCTGTTAAGTGGTGCCTCTTAGATTTCTTTACTTAGAACTTAGTAATTTAGAGCAATAGAGTAAAACCTGGATCTTCATTTGACTGATTCTGTAAAGCTTTTTCTCCTTGAGCATTTGGGGATCTTCCCCTATAACATTTCTTGACTAGTCAGTTAGGCAAGTAATCTAGTTCTTGGCCAATTTTTAAAGATCATCCTGCTAAACAGTTCATATAAGCTCAGTTATGCCAGGAGCCACTGAAGTGAAGGTGTTCGTAAAAATGCTTTATTACCTTCAGGCTTCGCAGCACTCACTGAGTTTAGATAATAAAGCTCCATGCCAAAGTTACTTTATATTTGTTATCAGTATCCTTAATTATTTCAGAGGCAAGCAATGATATACTTCCTTTTTTTGCAATTTAACCTTAAAATATTAGATCTGATTTCCATCATATAAGAACTCTCCCTTTTCACTGAGGTTATAAATACTATTTCACTCAATTTTAATACTCTGTGGTATTGTCACACTGTGTTCAAAAGCTCATGTACCTCTGGTGAGAAAGGCTATCCCCAAAGGCCTGGCTAGTGGCCTGGTGACACTGAACTGAGCTCAGACATTAGACTGTAAATAGGCTTAAACGTCTGCTTGAAAGGAGTAGAGAGTAGACATTTAAAACAGAAATGAGAGGAAAATGTGGATTTTCCTCCATGGACTCTTCCCACATTCTAAATTATTAAAGCCTACCTAGTGATATTTACTGATTATTATTACTTTAGTAGTAGTTAGCCACAATACTGGACTGCTCTGAAAATCCAAAATTCAGCTTCCTTTTAAAGAAGAAAAATGGGTTATTTGCATCTCTTCCTATTTTCTATTTGTGTCCTTCCAAAAGAAAAATTGTTAAAGGAAGAAAAACAAGCTCCCATAACATTCTTAAGGGTAGAATTAAAGGAAAAGAAACACAGCAGTCTGTCTGATAGAATATTGTGCCTAGCAGGGGTATGAGCCTTTTTCATGATATGGAGAAAGTTCTCAGAGGTGACCTGCATGCTTCTTGTGTACTTTGAAGTATAGTAGAAATTTAGAGTGAGACTCTCAAATCTACTGAATGAAAACTTGTGTTTATTCCTCACTCACTGACTAGGACAGTTCCGTGGTCAGTCATTCTGTACCACAAATTTATATGTAAAAAGTAACAGCACCTCCCTAGGCTTGCTTCTTTCAAAGAGAATTAAATCTGGCAATATCTTTAAAGCATTTAGGAGTATCACACCTACAGACTAGTTAGTTACACTAAGCCATCCACAGGTACCATGGTTCAAGCACCTTGGTTCTTGGTGATAAGCATCCAACTGCAAGATAAGTGATGATGGTGTCTGATTCTGACCAGAGAAGGCTGATGAGAAACCGAAGAAGGGAAAGATGGTAACCACAAAAGCACCAGAACCAGATGAATGTGTGGAATGTGCTATGTCCCAGGTTGCTTAGTTTGATAAAGAGACTTTTTAAACTTGGTTAACATTTCCAGTCAGAAACGAAAGGAATTATACATGTAGAGGTTGATAACTCAAGGTGGGCTGTAATCTAATGCAAAGAACACATCTGCTTGAAGAACAGAGTGGAGGAAGATGACTTCTTTCTGAAGAGATTTTCCCTCTTTCTCATGGCCTGGGCATCTCCTCAAAAGCATTACCCTTAAAACGTCACTCATCGCCTCTTCGGGTCTGGTGAGTGCTACGTGTACACTGCTTTCAGTGGTCTCCATTGTCAGAAACTGGAATTTCCAAAATTGTTGTGTATTTCACTTTATGAAGATGCATCTGTGTAATAATGGATTTTCTTTACAATTCTAGGCTACTTCCTATAACTCATTAAAGGCCAAATTGATTTAAAGTAGCCTTTCCAAATGGGGAAAATGTTTCTACTTTGGATCTTGCTGAAGCATAGTGCCTTTAAATAAAAGCTAAGAATTTATGCATGTTAGAAGCAAGGGAAGTGCATGGCTTTTAGTGGGTGTTCTTCTATCTCAAGTGAATACTTGAAAACATATATTCTGTTAGAGTGGTAGGTGAAAAATGATAAAAAAAAAAAAAAAAAGAAATCAAAGTACCCACTAGGCTAGCACATGGAACGAAAGCCTTCTTTTTAGTATATCTGAATGTGTCCTTCCCTTTATGAGGGGCAGGAAAGATGGCTCAGCGGTTAGGAACACTGACTGCTTTTACAGAAGACCCAGTTCAATTCCCAGCACCACATGGTGGCTATGAACTGTTGTTCCAGGAGAATCTGACACCCTCTTCTATCCTCTGCAGCACTGCACAACACGGGTGCACGCACATGGATGCAGGCAATAATACACTTGTACACATAAAATAATAAATAATATATACATAATAAAGTTAAAGAAATGACGATGGAATCTCTTCATTGTGTGTAGGTGGTTCCTGAAAACCCAAATGACCTAATAACACAGGTAAAAGACATAATCAAATGTCTCTCAGTTCCAAGCCTGCTCCTGCCCCATCTGGTTTTGTAACTCTGTCAGAAACAAGGTGGAGACTTAGACCACTCTAAAGGAACTGCTTCAAGACTGTTTACACTTGTGTTAGTGGGTCTTATTTCTGCACACATCACAACATGATACAAGGATATAAAAATGTATGTGACACTCTATTTAGGCCTGCTACTTCGGTGTCTTGAAATCAGTTTTCTTCTCCCTACAACCCATTTCTTATTTCATAGGTTCCTTGGCAAGTTTAAATGATTACTAAGTACCAGAATTAAGATTTAAGCCAGGGCTGGCCATGCTAGTTCATGCCTTTAATCCCAGTGCTCAGGAGGCAGAGGCAGGCGAATCTCTGTGAGGTTGGGGCCAGTTTGGTCTACTCAGAGAGTTCCAGGCCTACTGTGGCTACAGGAGGACCTTGTCTCAAAAAAAAAACAAAAACAAAAACAAAAGATTTCCGGCAGGAGTGGAATGCGGAGCAGCGCCTTTCTGCGTCCTCACTTGCTCATGCTCTCTGTTTTGTGCTGCTTGTGCCTTTCCTATAATATTTAGAAAATGTTAAGTGGCTGCTGAAAAGCTTAGGAAGCCTTTTTGCATGGGCTTTTTGCTGTCATGGCTGTGCCTTCTGGCACAGAGCACAGGTTCCAATTCGTGTATCATCAGATCATGCTTCAGAAAGTTCGTAGCAGTTTATCACCTGACTCAGTGACCAAGGGCACATGGTGTAGGAGGGTGCTCTCTCGAGGCTCACCTGTGCTTTGGCTTCTACTCCTCCGTGATAATATATGGCAGAGAATAGCAGAAAGTAACAAAGATATAAACGAGCAAAACCTAGAAAGTCGTCATGAAACTTTTCTTCATAGTTTTCAAATGTGTAGGAAAGTTAACAGAATATTATAATGAGCCACCTTTTCCTTATACCCAGATTCCACAGTTGTTAATCTATCTATCATCTATCTATCCATCCATCCAACTATCTTATCTACCTATCTATAGATTTATCATCTATCATCTATCTATAGATTATCTATCTATCTATCTATCTACTCTCTATCATCTATCTATCTATCTATCTATCTATCTATCTATCTATCTATCTGCCTGTCCGTCCGTCCATCCATCTATCCATCCATCTTATCTATCTACCTATCTATAGATTTATCATCTATCATCTATATATAGATCATCTATCTATCTATCTATCTATCTAGCTATCTATCTTCTATCATCTATCTACCTATCTATAGATCTATTATCTATCATCTGTCATCTATATATCATTTATCTATCTACTATCTATTTCGATCATCTATCTTCTATCATATAGCTATTGTCTATCAATCCATCATCTATCTATCTATCATCTATCTATCTATCTATCTATCTATCTATCTATCTATCTATGTAAATTTATATATAATCTGTACATCTGTTTGGTATATGTGAAATAGAAATCTACACATTTAAATACATTTATTAACTTTAAATTAGTATACATAAAATACATAAAGATGTGCTTTCCTTTATTTTGAACCACTTCAAAGTGACAGTTGTCATATGGCCCAAACTAATTCAGACTTGTTTTTTAAGACTAAGAACATTTTACTTTATTAATCACATTATGATACTTAAGAAAATTGTCAGTAACTCCTTAACATCAATTAATATTAAGTCCTTGTTCCGCTTTTCCTAGCTGCCCTACAAAATCTCTTGTTTACTTTTTTCCTGAACTAGGGTCCAGTCATGGTGCATGGATGAGACTTGGTTGCATCTTTGGTTTTTATTTTAGTCTGGAAGAGCTATTCCACCCACACCCTTTCTCCTATGATGACCTTTTGATACATTCAGGACAATTGCTTTGGAGAGGTACCTGCAACCTGGATTTGTCTGCTTGTGGTATGATTCCATTTATTCCTTTATTCTAATCCTGTCAACTGAGGGTTAGGCTTGTTTATTTGGTCAATTTCAGACTAAATAAATGCATCGAGACTGTTTGGTACATGATGTTGCCTGCTTCATGCAGCCAGAGGTGTGCTAGATTCCATGACAATATTAGTGATCCTTTGGGTAATAAAGTCACCTTTCTAAAGGGTTCTTCTTTGTTATAAAATGGACATTTCTTTAACTCTTTACCATCCCTTTCAAGTATTAGCAAGCATTCCTCTGAAAGGTCTTTGCTCCTTAAACACACATCCAAGTTCAATAGTTGTACAATCTCCCCCATTCTGGATTTCTTTGTATTTTATGGTATGTTAATTTGTTACAAATAACTCTTTTTGAAAGCTTTTTATTTTATGGTATAAGTGTTTTACCGACATGTATGTATGTGTACCACATGGTGTGCTTTGTGCCCTCAGGGCCAGAAGAGGGTGCTAAATTCTCTGGAACTGGAGTTATAGATGATTGTTAGCCACCACGGAGGTGTTGGGAGCCAAACCCCCAGTATCATAAGAGCAGTGAATGCTCCTAACCACTGAGCCATAGCTCCAGTCCAAGAATTCTTCTGTAAAGAACGACTTCAGTTTTCCCCATCTCCTCCTCTTTTGAAGTACTGCTATGAGATAGTGGGGGTTGATTACCCCACTTCTATTGGAGTGAGTAGTTAGTTATTACTGAGCACAACTCTCCCAAAATTGGCTAATGAAAATCCCCTTCAAGCCAGACCCTGTTTCTTTGGTCGTTGAGTGCTTTGTTATGTTAACATAAAAGGACATTTCAAGCTCATTTTATATTTTTCTTATCCCAGAATGCGTTCAGTGAAGGAATCTTGGTTCCAACTTTTAATGATTTATCTTTTCTCATCTCAGAGAGGCCTTTCCTCATTTGATTCTGTATGTAGTTGGGGTTACTGAGTACCAGATGCAAGGCTTCCCAGCATGAGAGGTGCGGCTGAGGTACAGTGGTGAGGATGGACCCTGCCAGGCTGAGGGGCAGTGATGAGGATGGACCCTGCCAGGCTGAGAGGCAGTGATGAGGATGGACCCTGCCAGGCTGAGGTGGAGTGATGAGGATGGACCCTGCCAGGCCGAGGGGCAGTGATGAGGATGGACCCTGCCAGGCTGAGGTGGAGTGATGAGGATGGACCCTGCCAGGCTGAGGGGCAGTGATGAGGATCGACCCTGCCAGGCTCAGAGGCAGTGATGAGGATGGACCCTGCCAGCCTGAGGGGCAGTGATGAGGACGTTGGTGGCCTGCTAATATGCCTTGTCTCCCTTCTTCCCTACCGCGCCTCAGTTTTCACTGTTCATCTACTTCCCTGTGCAGTCTGCTTAGATATTTATGTTTCTAGATGGTACATTTTCAGGTTAAGCCGTTATGGTGTGAAAAAAGGTCATTTCCTGCAGCCACATCAACTGCTTGATTCAGTTGTTTTGATTTTCATATGATCTTACTCAATGCAAGTTTATATTGATGTGTTATTCTGTGAGGACTTCTTTCTTTTAAAGACGTTGTGATGACTCATTATTTCGCTCATTCTTAAATGATAATTCGACTACTGTGTGGCACATTCATCTCAGAGTTTGGTGTACAACTTTTCTCAGGTTTGATATTTTTTATCTGTTGCATTCTTTTTTCTCACTTGTGCAAGATTTAGTTGAGGAAGTCTTCTCTTCATCGTTCCCAACGCAGGGAAGTAGACATTTTCCCACATTGTCTTGGGATAGCTCTCTCCAAATAGAGGATTGCAGTCTTACTGTGCTAGAGAAGGTGGAAGCACAGATCATTCTGAAATGTGGTAAAATCAAGAAAGACATAAAACATGGTAATGATAAGACTACCTTTTTAATATTCTGCACAAGTATTTAAATGAATTGCCTATAATTTATCTCAAATGCTGATATTTAACTCATAAGCTGTGTAATTGTGCTTGCTTTTTTCAGAGAAAATTCATATTCTGTGACCAGGCTAATATGTTCATCTACTATAAACATTATTGCCTATGGTAATAGCTAGAATAAAAATTCTTTTAATATACATAATAACTGGCAGAAGCTCCTGGGACCACCACAAATCATTCCTGTCTTTTGGAGCTTGCTTACAAAAAAATCATAGACATATAAAACCACCAGATGTAACACAGATTGACTTTGAAAACTATTAACTTATTGGACCACTGCTCTCGCTCTGTTGTTACTGTGATTGTTTAAGAAATCAAGTATTCAAAAAGCTCTTGTAATTAGTGTATTCTCTAAGCTTAGTGACCTGGTCTTCTTCTGTGAACCAGTCCTCTCCTATAATTAGTATATTCTCTAAGCTTACTAACCTGGTCTTCCTCTGTGAACCAGTCCTCTCCTATAAGCCATCTTGGACTAATTTTTGTTAAAGGTTAATAACCAGAATAATGAAGCAATTGGTTATTTATGCAGTTATGATTGGCAAAAGTTATTAGAACAGGGATCTGCCCAGAAGCAATGATTAGGTTATGAAAACGTTAAGCAATATTGAAACCAGTTGCAATTTTTGACATTTAAGAAATATTATCCCCAATGCTGGGCATGGTGGCACATGCCAGCTCCCAGGGGACAGAGGCAGGTGGATCTCAGCGAGATTGAGGCCACCCTGGTCCACTTCATAACTTCCACATTGTGACCTCCAGGCAGGCTGGGATTAGGGAGACCCTGTCAAAGAAAATAGAGGAGGGGAGGGGAAGGGAAAGAGAGGGGAGGGGAGGGGAAGGGAGAGAAAGAAGAGGGACAAAAGGGAAGGGGAGGAGGGGAGGAAAGAAGGGAAAGGGGGGAAAAGGGAGAAAGAAAGGGCCCTTGGACAGTAACTCTCCTAACACAGCATATGTAAGTGCTGAGAGGGAGGTTCAGAAAAGATCTGAACAAAGACAGCCTGGGGATACTATCACAGTGATAGGTTGGAGCAGAACCGCCTGTCTCCCAGGTTTCTGGCTACACCTTCCTGACTTAGTGTTTTCACAGTGAGCATTCTTCAGATTTTAGGAGCAGTGAAAGATGGTACCCCAGACTAGGTTGTCCTGTTCTCTAGACCAGATTGTAAAGAATGGAAGGAGATGCATGGGCAGAAAAACACTTGGTGATGATGAAACATTGACGTGTAAACAGGACAAAAAATTAAAATATAATTCCTTTATGTTTAATATACATAACAACTTAAGGTATCAAATAGGCAATAATTATTTTTACTAGAACAATATGACTTCTATCTCACATTCTTTTTTCCATATCTTATTATTTTTATTTTATGTGTATGAGTGTATTGCCTACATGTAGTAAGTACACCTGTATTGAGCCTATGGAGGTCAGAAGAGGGGATTGGATCTCCTGGAATTGGAGTTAAGGACTTTTGTTAGCTGCCTTGTAGGTGCTGAAAATTGAACCTGGGTCCTCTGTAAGAGCAGCCAGTGTTCTTAATTGCCGAGTCATCTCTCCAGCCCCACGTTCATTTTTTCATAACAGGTTTCTCGAGATATTGTTCACAGAAAATAAAATGCAGCCTTTTCAAGTGTAGAGCTGAATGGTTTGGAACATACTTCCCAAAGTGTGTGAACACTTTAATCATCTCCTCATTACCTGTGCCACAAGCCTGTTCCCCTTTTCACTGGGCCTCTCCACCAGTCTCTGACAACCATTAATCTACTTCCTGTCTGCATGGATTTGTCTGTTCTTGATTTTCCATACAAGTGAAAACCTATAATATATAGCCTTTGTGCAGTCTTTTTAAATGTATATTTTACTGAGTTTTTGTGCATGTCATAAATAGGTCTTAATCATATTTAGATCCCTTCCCCCATCCCTAACCCCATGCCCCCCCTTCGCATTTCATCAATTCTTGTATATGTTACGGTCCATCTAGTCAAGCATTCGTACGGCCATATCCCACCCTCAGTGCAAGTTCATCTACTGGAGTCCAGTCAGCATATCTAGAGTCACTCCTCTCAAGATCAACTCTCCCTCATTCAGTAATTTGTGGCCAATAATTCCTTGGCTAAGGTTGGGGCCTGCAGCCCGTTTCCTCAGTTCTGTGCTGAGTTTTTGTCAGATTGAGTCAGCATAGGGTCTTAGTCTTCTTTCATTTAAGACACTGTTTTCAAAGTTTTCAGAATGTAGCAATGTTTCACTGATTGTAATGGTCAAATAATGTTCCACTCTAGATATTCCATATTCATCTACTGATGGACATCAATGTTGTTGTCTCCTTACCCTAGTTTGGTTTCTTTTGCTGTGATGAAACAGCCTGATCAAAACCAACTTGGAGTTGAAAGGGTTTATTTCAGCTTGCAGTACCTTCCTTCATTGAAGGAAGTCAGGGCAGGAGCTCAGGCAGGAGAATTGGGGGCAGGAGCTGGAGCACAGGCCACGGACGACGCTGCTTCCTGACTTGCTCCTCTGGCCTGTGCTCAGCCTGCTTTCTTATAGAACTACCAGCTGCCCGGGGTGGCACTTCCCATATTGGGCTGGGCCCTCCCACATCAGACAGCAGTGGAGAAAATGCCTCACAGACACCCCCACAGGCCACTCCAACAGAGGCAATTCCCCAGTTGAGGTTCTGTCTTCCAAGGTAGCTGACAGCTGAAGTGGTGCAGCACAGAGCTCTTTACTGTTAGGAGCGGTGCTGCTCCGAACACACATGTATGAGTCTGTGTGGTTATATGTTTTCAGTTTTCTTAGATACATATACACAGACAGACAGACAGACAGACAGACACACACACACACACACACACACACACACACACACGCTCCTTACTGGGTTACATGCTAACTTTACCTTTTAGAAACAGTCCTAAAGTTATCTTTTGAAGTGGTAGCACAGTTTTACATTCCCATTAGATATACTGAAAATTCCCACTTTCCCCGTGTCCTCAATAGACTTCCCTTCCTGAGTCTGACTGTGGTCATCCTGCTGGACATGAAGCCGCGTTTCATGGTGCTTTTGGTGCACCTCCTTGGTGGAGGGTCTTTTGAGAAATTGCCTCAGTGCCTTTGTCTATTTTTTAATTAGACTAATACTTGTTTTTGAGCTGTATGAGACCTTTATATATTCTGAATAGAAATAATTTTCATATGTATGATTTTAAAATATTTTCTCTCATTCTGAGGGTTGTCTCTTTTACTTCCTTTTTATTTACATTTACAAGGTCTCCCTGTAGCCTCAGCTGGCCTGGAACTCCCTATGGAGACCAGGCTGGCCTTGATCTCATAGAGATTTATCCGCCTCTGCCTCCCAAGTGCTGAGATTAAAGGCATGTGCCACCACACCCAACTCTCATTTAATTTTTTTATTTTTTGAGACTTTCATCTTAAGAGTATGGTAGTTAGATCATTTCCATGCCTTCCTCTACCCTTCTAACTCCTCCCATGTTCCCCTACTCCCTATCAAATTCATGGTTCTTCTGTAACTATATAGATATATAGGTATATATCCTCTGAGTCATTTAGTGCTGCTCTTATGTACAATTTTTCAGTTTCTTGATAGTGCCCTATGAAGCACAAAAGTTTTATTTCTTGAATCCATTTTCCCCTTTGGTAAATCCAAGGTCACGCAGAGAACTTGTCTGGCCTCCTGAGTCTCAGAGCTTGGACTCTGGCATTTGCATTGCTGCCTCCTTGTTCTGTCTCTTTTCCTTTCCTTTCCTTTTAGGACAGAGTGTGGCTGTATAGCCCCAGGCTAGCCTTGAACTCATGATCCTCAGCAGGATGCCTCAGCCTCCTGAATGCTGGGGTTACAGGCTTGTGCTTTATGCCCTGCTCCATTTTGTTTTCTGTATGAGGTGATGAGAGTTCCTTTGCATGTCTCTCCATTTGTTTTTTTTTGTTGTTGTTGTTGTTTTTTATTCGGGTGTTTTAAACTGGGAGAAAATGTCTCTTTAATGGGCTGCTCCACACTGCTTTCTTACTATTTGCTTCATGACTGGGCAGGGGATGGTTTGACGGGTTGGGACATGTACTGTTTTCATCTGATGACTTCACGCTCACCTCCTCTGACCAAATATCCCTGTATTTTTTATCTCTGCTTTGTTTATTGGACTCTGAAAAGCAGCATCAATGTATGCAATACAAATCAATGTTTTTAGTTTTCCCTTAATTTGAATTCTCACCTCTTCAGCTACAGTATAGAGAATGCCAAGAGCTTCTCAGTCTCTACCAGAAGTACCTGTCAGAACAACAAGAGAAACTCACCATGTCACTCTCAGAACTTGGTGATCCTAGAGCACAGGAACAACAGGTAAGCCATCTTTATTCTGACCCAGAAGACTCCTTTATGTTGGTTGTCACAGTATACATGTGTGTAGAGTACATAAATGGCCTATGAGCTGGTGTCTGCTGCCTTCTTTCCTTTTCCTCTGCTGTTCTGGGGGCCCAGCAATCAGAAATGGTCATTTGAAGCAGGCCGAGGGCCACAGGAGAAATGCCTGATCGGGTAAGAAAATGCACTTTCTCACTGTATAAAAATCAGCCAGCATTTTGTTATCCTTGGCCATTCAGTGTCCTTTTGGAAAATACCAACAGGTTTTTCCTAACTCATAATTGAAATAGGCTGAAATCCTGAAAGCTCAGACTTGAAGATTTCTTGTAAACACTCTAAAGGACACTGCTGTTTAGCGTAGAAACAACTGCCTTAAATGTGTTAAGAGTTTTGGCTAAGAGAATTCCAATTTTGACCCTATTACACATGCAGAAAAGTAAAACCAAACAAAAGAAAACAATAGTAATAATTCTCTTGGGATGTGGTGTTACGCCCAGGTATTACGACCCCCAGTGACCACCAAGGAGTCCAGAGTGCGTGCAACAGCAAAGAGCCTTTATTAGGGCTTAAGCTCCGGCCCTCAGATTTCACCAACACAGCTGATCCGTACTGAGAGCCCTGATCTAGGGTGGGGTAGGCTTTTATAGGGAAGTTTCACAGAAGCCCATGTGTGCCAAGCATCCTTTAAAATGATTGGATGGTCCTATGCCCTGAGTACGGGGAGGATTCTTATTGGTAGGGGCTGCCTTTAGGACATTGGAATGCACTGACTGTTATCTGTGGGGCCAGAAATTTCTGTTTTTACCTTATAAAGCTGCTATATGCCCAGGCTTGCTTGATCTATAGCTAGTCAAAATGGAGTTAGTATACTGCCTTAAGTGAAGCAAATTACAAAGCAGAAAGAAGCGGTTAGATGAGTCAGGGTCCCACAGTGGTTAACTAAAACTAACATAGACAACTTGTATTCATAAATTTAAAAATATATTTTAATGATTGAGAATTTCATGCAGTGGATTTGATCATATTCAGACCCCCTCCTCCATCTCCATCCCATCCTACAATCCTCTCAACTGCATGATATTTTTAAAAGACCTATTGAGTCTAATTTGTGTTCCTAAGTGCTCTTAGATGTGTGGGTCTAAGCGCATGAAGATGGGGATGTGGTTAATTCCAGCCAGTTACTTCAGAGATTACCCTTAACAGCCACATTGATGGTTTTAAATGCTAAAATATGCTACAAGATTTTGTGGTCTCGAAGTATGTGATTAATTAGTATTCATACTTACTGTCCTCTTATGTTTACTCTTTATGTACCTGTGATATGCAAAATACGAAGAGACCCTTAACCTTCAGGAGTTTACATTCTCATGGTGCTGCTGGTGCAGGCAAACTGTTTCTAGTTTATTCAGAACATTGCTCGGCTTTTATACCATTTGGGGAGAATCCCTTGGCCAACAGTTTTAAAATGCAGAGGGCTATGCTAAATTTCAGGGCATCACTGCTTGAGTTTACCTTGTATTAGCTCTGTTCCTTAACTCCTTTTCCCATAGGGAGCTGTTCATTAATGTGAACCAGAAAAGAGACCATTCTGCCTAAGTGTCTTCACCACACGCCTACACCACGTATGCTCTTAGATGATACAGCTCTCAATATGTGGCCAAGAACACTCCATAGAGACTGTCATCTCAGTTCTTTTTTCCCAAGGCTTTTAAATCATTATTTACCTAAAGGACTAGGATTTTCAGATAAACTTTTGAAAGCTAAATAGAGGTCCTAATTTTAGCCATTTTGTTTCCCTGTTTTGAAGCAGCGTTGTAGTAGATGTTGAGTGCTCAACTTCATGTCTAAGGAATTTAACTCAATTTTCTGTTGAAAATTTGCAGGTATCGTTGTTTTTTTCCACAGTTCTTCTGAGTCCAGGGGTTGGCATGTTTCTCAAAAGCCAGGCCTGGTTGAAAGTGTAAGCAATAGTGGCAGGCCCATAGCAGGTTCTAAAATGCTAATATTCTAATAATGCATGGTTGAAATTTTCCATTGTCAGGTAGTTACTAGTAATTTTAAGTATGTATTTATCAATAATAAAGCAATAGAGACGTAAAAAAAAGAAATATCGGGCATGGTGGTGCACTTGTGAGGCAGGGCAGGTGGATCTCTGTGAGTTCAAGGCCAGCCTGATCTACATAGTGAGTTCCAGGACAGCTGGGGCTACAGGGAGACCCTGTCTCAAAAAGACCACACACACAAAAAAAGAAATATCAAAGTTTGGATGGTTTGCTTTTATTCTAACTTGCAGTATCGTCCTTTGTTCTGTTTTCTGGAAACCTCGATTGAGAGGTGGCCACAGAGAGCTGGCAGCTAGTCTTGATGATTTTTTTTTAATATTTCATTTATTATTATTTTATGTGTATGAGTGTATTACCTGCATGTATGTGAGTACACCTGTGTTGTGCAGTGCCACGGAGGTCAGAAGAGGGCTTCGGATTCCCCTGGAGCTGGAGTTAAGGATGATTTTTATTTTTATTTTTATTTTTATTTTATTTATTTATTTATTTATTTATTTATCCATTTATTTATTTATTTATTTATTTATTATTTGATCTTTTTGAGGCAGGGTCTCCCTGTAGCCCACACTGTCCTGGAACTCACTATGTGGACCAGGCTGGCTTTGAACTCACAGAGATCCGCCTGCGTGTGCCACCACGCCCAGCTGTCTTGGTTAATTTTATGATGTTCTCCTTCCAATCTGCGAAGAAGCCAGGCAGCTGTGCGGTGCTCTTAGCCCAGTGCTCTTGAGAAGATGAGATTTCAGGTCTTCATTCTCACACTGCTGCTCGCTCCCTCTGCATGACATAGTGAGGGAGATAGCACAAAACGCAAAGCAAGGGCCTGGCAAGGGAGATGCGAACCTTTCATTTAACAGTGTTAAGGGAGTCTTTACAATCTTAGGAGTATAGACTAGGAGTCAAGACATAGTCACTGATGAAAAAGAAGAGAAACAAAAGCAGCAGCAGAGAAAGGATCAGAATTGTTGACAGGACTCTAGTGGCATCTGTATGAGAAGGCCTAAATTTTTCCCCCATCTGCTTCAGAAATTGGGGAGAAACAAAACTTCCTTAGTTGTTGGTACTTTAGACTTAATCTAATGCTGAACAGTCAATCAACACTGTCACCTTTAACCTTAACCTTAAGAATCAGAACTAAAAACGATACTGCAATGAAAATGTTAGTCAAATATATGGAGAAAGTTCACTCTCTAAAAGAGATACCTGGAGGGAAGGTGCTGCTCGGGGCAGACACTTGCCCAGCATGTGCAGGGCCTCAATTTCCATCCCTAGCACCAAACTGAAAACAGAAAGCAAAAGGTTTCAATTCTCACTTAATCCAGAAAACTTTTTTATTTTTTTATTTTTTTATTTTTTTGCGGGGGGGGAGAAGGGTTGTTTGTTTGAGATAGGGCTCCTGCCTTTCCCTCCCAAGTGCTAGGATCAAAGGCATGTGCCACCATGTCCAGCTCAGAGAACTATTTTTTAAGCCTTATTTTTAATTATGTGTATATGTGTGTGTCTGTATGTGGGTATGCACACATGGCAGGGGTGTTGTCTGCAGAGTCCAGAAAAGGGCGTTAGATCCCCTGGAGCTGTAGTTACAAGCTATTATGAGCTGCTTGATGTGGGTTCTGGGACGTGCACTCTGTCCTCTGCAAGAGAAATGAATGCTCTTAACTTCTGAACACTCTTTCTAGCTCCCAGAGAACCTTTTAAAACCATATTTTCAGCAAGTAGCTGGTGGTCAGGTTCTAAATTGTCTTGAAGAAAAAAAAAAACAGTGAAAATGAAACTGTGAGTTAAAGGACATTTCTGTTTGAACCTAGAAAGGGAAATAAGTTTATTTTTGAATAAGGAAGAGGGGATAGTCACTTTGATTTCTTTGTTTTCTGGTTTGTTTTTTGTGCTTGGCTTCTCTAACCTGAATAAAGGTGAGTATCTTTTCTTTCCTTCTGGAAACTGGGTAACTTTGTTCAGGTTTACTTCCAGTAGAAAGAGTCACTGTGGTGACTGGGAGCATGAATGGTTACTGACCTGACTCTCCCTTTCTGTCCCCTAACCCTTTCTGAAGTTAGACGTGCGTCATGTGGTGACAGCTAGCCTATGCCCATCTCTGCAGAGCACCTTCTTATTTTATAATTATTGTTCATTTATTTACCTCCGTCATCTAGCTTTTTTGAAAACGGACATTCTGTCACATTGATGTGACCGAGCCTGATACAAGGATAAGAGCAATCTCAAGTGTGCTAATGATATGTCTCAGTGTCCCAGAAAAACAAAAAGCCAAACAAACACAGTAGATGACGAGAAAGAATAAAGATTAAGGCAAGAATGGTGAAATAGAGACTAAAATAACAATTCATAGGATCAGAGTTGGTTCTTTAGAAAGATAAATGAGATTGACAAATGTCTAGCCAAACTAAAGAAAAGACCCAAAATAACAAAATGAGAGATGAAAAGAAAATTGTTAGCATAGACCTCAGTGAAATCCAGAAAACCATTAGGAAATACTTTAAAAACTTATATTCCAAGGAAAGATATCTCCTGTCTGGCATTGTTTCTTGTTATGTAGCCTTTAGTGATACACATGGACTCTTAAATAATTATATTGATCCCTTTAATCTTTGGTTATACTTTCCTTTTGGGTGTTTAAGACACCTTCCTGGCTCCTGTCCAAGATGGCACAGAAAATCCCCTCCATCCGCAGTTAAATCTCCACAGTCAATTCTCTGCAGCAGGCCCTGCCCCTCAGAGGAAACAGGACCCCTGTCCTCCGCTCTTACAATCTTTCCGCCAATCTTCTGCTAAGGTCCCTGAGCCTTGGAGGGGGTGACGGATGTAGGGCGATTTCTCTTGTATCATGGCAAGATAGTGACTTCTTTGGCTTCTCCATTACTCATCTTTAAAGCTGTGGCCGTTGATTTATCTCAGTGGTGTTTCTTCTACTATAAAGACAATAGAAGGAAGTAGACACATCTGAACAAACACAAATGTAAATACAAATGCCTAGAAGATATCTTAGTAGGAGTACTATATTCATTAAACAGTATACTTGTCCCCTCTAGGGCCTGTAACCTTTCTCGACACAAGGCATTGGCCTGGTCTACAGCATCAGATGTGTGTTCCACCCCTAGGAGTGGGCCTTATCCTATTAGAAATTTGTCAGTTGTACATAATGTTGGTCAAGCCATAATTGCACTTGCAGGCATTGTGTGGCATGTCTGTAGTGTGCAGCACATGGGGTCCATTGTTGAGTAGAATCATAGGGGATCCTTTCTTCCCCAACCATCTGCATAGTGCCTTCTGGCAATATGAACATCAACCATCCAGCAGCATGGAGTTTTTTGGCTTAGTCTCAGCTCCATCTCTTCTCCCCTGCTCACATCATGCAGTGTCTTCAGCAATGTGGCCTTACTGACCTTTCTAGTGTACAACCAACATTAGTGGCAATAGCCTTGGTGAATTTTAGGACCTATAGGATCTCTCTCTGACCAACAGCTCATAGGGGGCAACCCACCCCTGGTACTGTAGATTTTCTTAATAGTTGTATAGTTTGGGAGCCTCTGTTTTATCTTACCCAACCATAAAACTCCCAAGACTCTTACAGATATAGCTGGCCTTTGTTTCTTCAGGTATCTTTCAAATGGGTTTCACATCTGTAGAACACTCGAAGGAAGGTTAACATCATATATTAAATCAATCATAGACAAGGTCTAACACAGCATGGAAAGGTATTGTCCATTTGTGTTAACTGTTTCTCCATAGATCCTTGTTAGGTACCATAGCATGGGTATGAGGTATTAATTGGATAGTTCTTTACGATCTTTAGTTATTCCTTTGGAGTCATTTTGCACATGGGGGATTTTACGTGGAGTCTCTTTGTATTCTTTTATTCTTGATACACTTAAAGGTGTGGGCCCCCGTTGCCTGACCCTGCACTGGGCTAAGGAGGCAGGGGGTTTCTCTTGTTCCCGCTGCACCTGTTGGTTCCGAGTCAGGCCCTGGGTCTGCCTCCTGATTGTAGCCATAGCTGCCATTTCTCCATTGGACCACATCTGGCTGCTGGGGGAGAACTTGGTGGGAAAAACTGCTTCCACCCCTAGTATAGCCTTTATCAGAAGCAAAATCCATCTTATTTAATCCTTGGGGATTCTTAACCACCCCTGGGACAGTTTTTGTCCTTTGAATGCCTTTTGTAAACTGTTCTTCTGGTTTTAAAGCATTCCAGAAACTCCTTAGTACCGAATTTGGTTTTCTATCAATTTTTTTTCTCTGGTAATTTGGGCTTGGCATAAGTCTTGCCACATTTGTCTTTGAGAAACCCAAATGGACCATTTCTTCTGTCTGGTCTTTTTTATATCTCTTATATGGTGTTCTGTTATTCTACAGACACATTTTACATGCTGGTCCGAATCATTTAGATTTGCTAAAGCCTCTCTCACTTTACAAAGATCCTGTCCCATTAAAGGACTTAGCAAAACCATTAAAGCCCCATACCATTCTTGAGGTCCCAGTTGAATTAAGCTTTCCTTCATATCTCTGGTGAACACAGTCTTATCTGGCCCAGTGAACTGGACCTTATATATTGATTTTCTCATATCTAGTTCTCTCAGTAATGCCTGCTCCTCCTTTATAGTCCTCCAGCACCTGCTAATCATGTTGCTCTCCCTTGGTGATGACCATGTATCTTTAATGCCTTCAACCAGCCACCCCATTAAGGACTGCTCCCCTTGCATTGGCCTAGGTTGAACAGCCTATATCGCAAGGACGGATGGGTGGTTATATAACTCAGTTGTGAAGCTTCTGAAGGACTTAGACTGATGTCATTTGCTCCCAAGTCCCACGCTCTCACAAACCATGTGGTTAGGGGCCCTTTGCTTGCTTGTAGGTTTTTCCTAGTTTTAACAGTTCCAGTGTGGAGTATTTCCTAGCTACAGCCCTGTTAGATTTTTTTTTTTCCTTTTTGTATCAAAGGTTGAATCTGAGGGGAAGCTTTAGCTCCTTTTATTTATAGGTCATCTCTTTTTTTTTTTTTTTTTTTTTTTAACTATTATCTGTCTTTTCCTCTGAGTCCTTGGACCTTACACAAGTTAGAGTGTCTTGCTTTGTTCTCTCTCAGGCTCTGTAACTGGATCTGCCAGGACCTCCCTGGCCTTTTCAGCTTCCCCTTTCTTGGGCAAATCTTTTTTTATGCCGAGTGGCCATACCCCCTCTCTAGGCTCTCCTCTTGTGTTGACAGTCCATAGCAACAATTTTTCTAATTCTTCTATAACCTTCAACAAATCTTCACCTACCCGCAACATACCCCCACATTTACAACACACCTGTGGCCCACGCTTCTTTGCTTCTTTGTGGCTGGCCTCTTTTTAGTTACAGATTTTATAATCCCATTTTATAAACTGTGTGCCTATTGCTAACCCCATTAAGCCTATGGGGTTTGATTGGCCTCTCCCCTGGGTTCCTGGCAGCTGCTCCTGGATTTGGGAATCAGGGCCCAGCTGACCCTCTGCAACAGCACTGCTTCCCCAAATGCACATCCCCAAGGCTGTAGTTCATTTATCCAGGCCGGACTATGCCAGTTTTGTCCCACTAAATTTTCACCTTCCCGCTGTCTGTTAGACCCACCCTCACTTTCTTCAGGGTCTCTTTCTCAGGGCGCTATCAGACAAACCATATAACATATCTTTATGTGAATTTATTATACTTTATACCATTGAGGGGAGGGGAAGTAACTTACAAAGAAAGGAACACCTGGTGCCCAGCTCTGCACGTGGCTCAGAGCCCACCCTTCAGATCACGAGACTCCCATTCCAGATCACTCCCGCAGCCTGCCCATCATCACTGCTAGTTTTCACCCATGCCTCATGGACCTGAAGTCTTGTCCCCAGTCCCCCGCTGCGCGCCTTCCTGGCTTCTGTTCTGAGATGGCACAGAAAAACCCCTCCCTCCACAGCTAACTGTCCACAGTCAATTCTCTGCAGCAGGCCCTGCCCCTCAGAAGAAACAGGCTGCTTAGGACACAGGTATTAAAAACATACATTGGAAAAAAGCATTCAAGAGTGAAGTTGAATATGTATCCCTCACTGTGAACAAGACAGTTCAAAATGGATCAAAGGCCTTAAATAGAACCTGAAACACTGAACCTACTAAAGGAAAACAGTAGAAACAGTTTAGGTTACAAGCATAGGCAAGAACTTCTGAGGACTCTGATAGTGCAGGAAATGACCTGTGGAACTGAATGAGATTTGAAAGCTTCTGCACAGCAAATCAAACTATCATTAAAGTGAAGAGACAAGCCTACAAAATGGGAGAAAAGGTTTGCCACTTATACTTCTAAGAGGACTAATATCTAGACTGTGTCTAGAACTGCAAAATTAAAACACCAAGAATTAAAGTTTTTCAATCAATAAATGGGCTAATGAACTGAACAGAAATTTAAATCTACTTTGAGATTCCGCATTACCCCAGTCAGAATGGTTATCATCCAAAAAAAAAAAAGAAAAAAG
>NW_008337322.1:5331957-5334143 GCF_000622305.1 Nannospalax galili | reverse complement strand
AAATTAAAAAAAAACAACAACCAAGTGACAAGTACTGGTGAGAATATAGGGAAAGAGGAACCCTTATTGACTATTGTTGGGAATGTAAACTGATTTAACCACTGTATGCTTAGTATAGAAGGTTCTAAAACTACAACAAAACTCCCCTGTGACCCAACTTTATCTCCTGAGTATATGCCTAAAGTCCTGGAAGTCGTACCACTGAGATGTGTATGTCTGTGTGTTACACTGTGGTGCACCGTAGCTATCAATATATATCTACCAGCATTCGCTGAATGGAAGGAAAATGTGATACACATGTTGCATGTTTTCTCATAAATGATATCTTCGGCTTCCACAGGAATCTGCACCTGTGCACATATCGCCCACACACACATTATTTAAAATAAGTCCTTTTTTTTAAAGACATACTTAAGTTATGAAAGGAGGGCTAGTGGAGGGTGAGCGGAGAGGAGAGCTGAGACGTGAGCAGGGAGGAGAGCGGGGAGGAAGAGGGGAATGAGAACAAAGCTTTCATGAGAATGCCGTCATGAAATCCATCATTTTGTACTTTTTCAAACCACTAATTTTTAAAAAAACTAATAAAATAGTCCAAAGAGATAGATCAAGTAGAGATTCCAAGTTTGAAAGGCATTATGGGGGCTAAAGATAAAGGCATAACTAAGCGTAAAGTTTGTAGTGTATTGAGGTAAATTTCCTCAGACTGAGGGAAATACTGGATCTTGCCTAATAAATAAATCTGCTACTATTGAAATTAGAGGTCTAGACATTAGAGTTTGTGAAGTGACAGTAGAATAACTGAAACCAGGTCTACAGAGGAGCAGTAAGTAATCAGGAGTGGCTTAGGTGCTTTATTCATGGTTTATTTTATAAATATTTCTAATTGTGTTAATTGTGTTATAATTTTGGGAGGTCTTTTTGAGACAGGGTTTCCCTGTACCCCAACTGGCCTAGCACTTACTGTGTAGACCAGGCTGACCTCCATCTCACAAAGACCTGCCTGTCTCTGCCTCCCAAGTCCTGGGACTAAAAGCATGCACCACTACGCCCAGTTCAGTTATAACTCTTTTTTTTTCTTTTTTTTTGGTCTGTTTATTAATTTTGTGTGTGTGTGTGTGTATTTTACACAGAACGTCCCAGACAATCTTATTCTTCTTTATACCCGCATCCCAAACGGTACCCTCCCATAGCCTCCCTCCTCCCCCACTGAAGCCCATATACTCTGTCATCCCTGTTACTGTACACTGTGTTGTCAGCAGCCCCAGTGGTTCCCCAGTGCTAGTCCATCCGCTGAGTCTAGTCTGCCTATCTAAGAGTTTCTTGTTTTAGGAAGATGAGTTCTTCCTCATCTAGCAGCAGTCAGTTGCCAATATTCCTTTAGATAAGATTGGGGTCTGCTGTTCATTTTCCTGGTTCTGTGCTGGGTTACTGTCTGGGAGTCTCTTGGGCCACCCTGGCCAACAACTCAAAGGAAGGTGTCTCCTGTCTGGCATTATTTCTTGTTAAGTAGCCTTTAGCTGTACACATGGACTCTTAAAGAATTACACTGATGACTTTAATCTTTGGTTGTACTTTCCTTTTGGGTGTTTCAGATCATAAAGTTGACCCAGATTAACCAATTTATTTTTACTCTTAAGGTCATTTGAGGATCCGTTCCTCAGGGATCACATGGGTGTGGGAGGAGCCCCTGGTTACTAACTTTTACCAGTTCTATCTAGGAAGATAAGTCAGAGGTCCTGCTTGACCATGGCTGCCTTGACTTGGAAGCATGAATGTTTCCTCTGAGTTGACCCTCCTCTTTGTAGACTGGACACTGGTTCAAGTCCATTTGATGGGGTCTCCACAGCCTCCTTGATCAAGAGGACAGGTGACTCACCATAGTTACAAGACATTTTGAGAGGTGCTCCATAGTTCCCTGGAACTTAGTCAACCTTGGAGGGCAAGGAGCAAAAACTGTCCTTTAAGTCCCTCTGACCAGATTAGTGTAGGCCTCAAACTCTGTTTATTAAACACCCAAGAAGGTTAGTTACACCAATCTGGTACTTATAATTACCATGTGCCATGTAGATAAAGCTTGGGCAAAACCCAAACATTTTAAAATAAACCTTGATGAGACATCCTTAAACTAGTTGACTAAGCTATGACCTTAGAAATTTTAAGATCTTTTTCTTATGCTTGATAAATTA
>NW_008337322.1:5325923-5331872 GCF_000622305.1 Nannospalax galili | reverse complement strand
CCTTAAACTAGTTGACTAAACTATGACCACAGACATTTTAAGATTATGTGTATATTATTTTTGTCTCATCTTTATATGTAACAAACCTAAACAGACCTTCATCACTTGCTTAGGCTTTCTCATTTTTTCTATTTTGGAAAATATCTCCATTCCCATATCCTTTTAACATCTTGTACATCTTCATGTTTTTTGTTTTAGTAATTATGAAACATAATAGCATTAACAAATTAATTTTCCATCTGTTGTGAGACTTCTTTTCATGGGGATGCTAAGCAATGCTTATTACCTTTCAAGGTTCTAGTGTTGACCCAATGTTTTATTAAAGTTTTACTGGGGGACCAATGAATTTATTGAGCTTACTTAACAAGATAACTGAGGGGTTGCTGAGGTGTATGTATGATCTGAGGGTATGCACACTGGAATGCCATTACCCAGCATGGGTCATGCCTTCTCTTCCTAGCCTTTCCCAGATTGTATACTTTAGCCCTCCTCAAATCCAGGAGGCCATGTGTGATTAGGGTCAAATTACATACAGTTGGCTGGGAAGAGTGGCTGGATAATGCAGTGAGGGTCCAGTGACCCTGCTTGGCCCTCCTTTAATGAATGAGCACAACTGTCAACAAGCCCGATTGTGACGACCATCAACAAGTCCAATTGTGACAATGTTTAGCAATTAGGCTCAGCTGAAGTTATAATGATGGTAGTTATTTCATGCAAAATGGACTGCTGTATAGCATCATATTATTTAAAGGACAGGGAATTTAGAAGGATTTGGTGCTAGGATCCACATATGAGGGAAAACATAAGTATGTTTCCAGATTCATCCATTTACCTGAAAATTTCATTATTTCATCTTTCTTTACTGCTGACTAGAACTCCATTGTGTAAATATACCACATTTTATTGTTTCTTTTGCTGTACACTTAGGTTGCTTCCATCTCTTAGCTATTGTGAAAACAACAGCAATAAATGTGTTTGTACAAGTGTCTCTACAATAGGACGAGTCCTTTGGGTATATGCCAAGGAGTGGTATAACCGGGTCATATGGTAGGTTCATTTGTAGTGTTTTAAGAGTTCTCCACACTGCTTTCCGTGTTGTACAAGTTTGCAATCCCACCAGCCATGAATGAGCGTTCCCCTTTCTCTACATCCTTGCCTGCATTTGGTGTCATTTGTTCTCTTGATCCTAGCCAGTCTGATTTGGGTAAGGTGATACCTTAAGGTGGTTTTATGTTGCATTTCCCTAATTACTAACGATGTTGAACACTTTTTGAGATGTTTTTTAGTTATCTATTTCTTCATTTGAGAACTCTCTTTAGATCTTCAGCCCATCTTTTAATTGGGTCATTTGGTTTCTCAATTCTTTGTTTTTTGAGTTCTTTATATGCTCTGGATGTTAAACCCCTGTCAGATGTCTCACTGGTGAAGTTTTTTTCCCCATTCTGTGGGCTTTCTCTTCACTTTTTTTATTGTTTCTTTTGCTGTACAGAAGCTTTTTAGTTTAATGAGGTCCCACTTGTTGATTCTTGACCTTGTTTCCTGAGCAATTGATGCCCGGTTTAGAAAATCCTTTCCTACACTTAGATCTTGTAGGTTATTGCCAATGTTTTCTTCCAACAGTTTCAGAGTTTCAGGCTTTATATTGAGGTCTTTGATCCATTTGGAATTGACTTTTATGCAGGGTGAAAGAGGGGTTTAGTTTCATTCTTCTACAGGTGGAGATCCAGTTTTGCCAGCACCATTTGCTGAACATGCTGTCTTTCCTCCAGTGAATATTGGCCCCTTTGTCAAATACCAGGTGGCCGAAATTGCATGTACTCATATTTGGATCTTCATTTTTTTCCATTGATCTATGGGTCTATTTTTGTGCCAGTACCATGTTGTTTTTAATGGCTATAGCTCTGTAATACAGTTTAAAATTTGGTATAGTAATCCCCCCAGCATTGCTCTTACTGCTCATGGATGCTTTGGCTATCCAAGGTCTTTTGTGCTTCCATATGAATCTTAGGATGGTTTTTTCCAATTCTGTGAAGAATGTCATGGGGATTTTGATTGGCATTGCATTGAATCTATAAATGGATTTTGGTAGGATGGTCATTTTCACAATATTAATTCTTCCAATCCATGAGCAGAATTGGAAAGGAGGTCCTTCCATCTCCTGATGTCTTCCTCAATCTGTTTCTTTTAACGATTTAAATTTCTCATTATAGAGGTCTTTAATGTCTTTGGTCTGGTTTATTCTGAAATTTTTTTTTTTTTTTTTTTTGGGGTTTTTTGAAGGGGGGGGTTTTCCCGTATCTTTTTTCTGATTGCTTGTTTTTTGTATATAGGAAGGCTACAGATTTTGTAGATTAATTTTGTAACCTGCCACTTTACTGAAAATATTAATCATTTCTAGGAATTTTCTGGTGGAATTATTGACATCTCTTAGATATAATATCGTATTGTCCACAAAAAAGGATAATTTGATCTCTTTTCCAATTATTACTCCTTTAATTTCTGTCTCTTATTTCTCTTGGCAGAGTTTCAAGCACTGTGTTAAAAAGGAAGGAGTGGAGATAGTGGACATCCTTGTCTGGTTCATGATTTCAATGGGAATGCTTCCAGTTTTTCTCCATTTAGAATGATGTTGGCTGTGGGTTTGTTATATATGGCTTTAATTATGTTGAGGTATGTTCTCTCCAGTCCAATTCCCTCTAGGCCTTTGAACATAAATGCATGTTGGTTTTGTCAAAGGCCTTCTCTTCATCTGTTGAGATGACCATGTGGTTCTTGTCTTTTAGTCCATTTATATGATTTATGACGTTTATTGACTTACGTATATTGAACCATCCCTTCATCTCAGGAATAAAGCTGACTTGATCATGGTGGATGATCTTTCTCATGTGTGTCTATATGTAATTTGCAGGTATCTTGTTGAGAATTTCTGCGTCTATGCTCATTGAGGATGTGGGTCTATAGTTTTCTTTTTTTGTTGTATCTTTACCTGGTTTTGGCATAGAGTGATGCTGGCTTCATAGAAGGATCTGGAAGTTCTCCCTCCATTTATTTCTTTTTGAATAAATTAATAAGTATTGGATGTAGATCCTTCCATTTCAGACCTACCCCACCTTCCTTTTGTTTCCTGAGCTGGTGCTGTGCAGCCCCCTTCTCAGTCAGCACCCTGCTTTGTTCTCAGAAATCACCACCATCACATGCCGTTTCTTCCTTTCCCAACTTCCTGTCAAAGTTTTTAAAATCTCTATTTTTTTTCTTATTGCTTCTCCTGACATTCTTTTACTAACATATTCACAAGCTTTATCAAAGCTCTCATTTTATTTTTACAGTTTGCAAGCGAAACATGTTCTCAGCACCAAACAATCACTGGTTACGAAGCGAAGTGTCCGCTCTGAAAATCTGCTGTGATGAAACTTCCTTGTCGCATTCTTACTCAAAACAGGGTAGACATTCTTTGTCCTTTGTCAGAAAAGTGGATTAGGAAAAAAATCAGATACATGTTCCTTTCTGTTACACTGGGGAGACAGATCAGTCTGTAAAGTGCTTGCTGTCTGATTATGAAGAGCCAAGTTCAATCCTTAGAAGCTATGTAAAACTCTGGGTATGGTGGTGGGTGTCTCTAATCCCAGCGCTGAGGAGGTGGGAGCAGAAGGAGCCCTGGGGCTCACGCACTGGCTGACCTGGCCTAATGAGCCTCAGGTCCCAGTGAGAATTGGCTCAAAAAGGCCAGATGGACATCTCCTAAGGAGCAGCACCTGAGGGTGTCCTCCAGCTGCCATACACATATACATGTGTGCACATGCGCACAAGCACACGCAAGCACATACATGAACGCACACATGTATACACATGCATACATACAGTGCACCTTTTACCTTTCATTTGTGGAAGGGTTAGGAAAGTTCTTTTGGTTTTCAGTGAAAGTAAATTTTCATTTTTATAGTTTCCCTTGTAGAAAGTAAATTAACTGCTATAGAGCATTAAGTGTTTACATATGTTTAAGGAGAAGTTGGTTATAGTCATAATAATCATTACTGCTGTTCACTCATCAGTTCTCTGTGACACTGCTTAACATATTTTTGTTTAGTTTTGTGTATTTTGTTTGTTTGTTTTGGTTTTTTTTGAGACAAGGTCTCCCTGTAGCCCCTGCTGGCCTGGAACTCATGTAGACCAGGCTGGCCTCAGTCTCATAGACCTGTCTGCCTCTTCTTCCTGAGTTCTGGGATTAAAGGTGTGTGCCACCATTCCTTTTTTAAAATGCTGTTAGTCCATATTGTCCTCTCCTTTTAGTAAATGGTGAAATGGCTTCTGTTTGGTTACAAAAGTGACCCAGGGTCACAGTTTGTGTTAGGCACACTACTCAAAATTTTTCTCTCATTTTAAGCTCACTCCCTTTAGATTCATTTTGACGATGATACAAGTAGCAGTGATAGCTTATGCTTATGCAGTGTGTGTGTTCTGTGCCAGATACTATGTAGCTTTTTATGTATATTGACATATTTTTCACCTTAACTTTCTAAAGTAGGTACCATTATTACCCACTTTTCTGGGGGCGGGGAGGTTCAAAGAGATTAAATAACTTGCTCAAAGTCAGTTACTTAAGCCATAATGAGTGGGACCAGGATTGTGACACAACTGTTGGGCTCTTATTAGAGTAGGTGGAAATATTTATATTTAACTGATTACTGAGTGTTTTTAAAAGGCTCTAAACTTTAAAAACTAAACAAATACTTGAGGATCTTTTTTCTTTAAAGTTCTGAGATGGGAATGTGAAAAATAAGCATCTTGTCAGAGCGTAGAGCTTCTGGTTAGTAACCAGCCAGAAAAAACTGGTAAATGGGTATGGGAAAGGAAGAGGGCACTTGGTGTCTTTGGTTTTATTCCTCCATTAACACTGCAGATTCAGAAACACCAAGCCACCCTCTCACGTTGCTGTTCTCCTTGTGTTGCCTCCAGTTCCTGAAGGTCATGCTCATTCCCTCCAGTCCCTGTGTCAGTAGGCGGAAGGCAGCTTGGCCGATCTTGGCAAGTTTTTCAGACAGTATTTGTTAGGATTTGTTACGGGTGAGCTAACCATTTGGACCTGTTGGAACCCTGTCTGTGCCTGGCTTGGCAAGCACATGGAATTTGCCTTTTAGACTGTTTTTATACCATAAAGCCTTGAAGTGGAAGGAAACCACTAAAGCTGCCGTGGTCATGCTTTGACTCTGGTTTTGAACCCTTGCTTCTTATTAGTTTTGCCCTCTTCTTCCCCTAAAAAAAAGATACGTCAGAAGAAAGAATACTAGAGGAACCTTCAGGAACTACTTTGGTTCATATATATACATACACATATATTCTCTTCCCCTTGCAGTCTTGATTTGTTAGTTCAAACACTTAATCTGTGAGTCATTCTTCTGTATTTTGATGGTTTTTAACACTTCAGACCTAGAAATCCTTTCTTTCCTTCCATCCTCAATTTTGTGTTTTGATTTAACTAACTTGATTTTCATAAAAGGTATCCAAAGAATATAAACTTTCTAAAATGTTTCCAATTTTCACAACCCCCCCTCCCCAAGTCATGGGCCTGGAGAGATGACTCAGTGGTTAAGAGCACTAGCTGCTCTTGAAGAGGACCTAGGTTTAGTTCCCAGCATCCACATGGTGGCTAACAACTGTCTATAGCTCCAGTTCCAAGGGATGCAACTCCCTCTTCTGGCCTCCATGGGTTTGCACACATGTGGTGCATTTACATACATGTAGTTTGTAGTAAGTTATGCAAAATGTTATTTTGCAATTTTTCAATTTTTTTTTTATTTAAGGTACTCTAAATTTTCTCTCCAGTCTGTGAATCTATAACCCTGATTTTCAATGGCATTCAGGTGAAAAGTTTTAAAACTGTCTTTATTCTTTTTTTTTATTATTACAGCTTTAACGTATTCAATAACAATTTCCAGAGCAAAGATACCTCCC
>NW_008337322.1:5295175-5325834 GCF_000622305.1 Nannospalax galili | reverse complement strand
AGAAGAAGCATTTCATTACAGCTTTAACATATTTAGTAACAATTTCCAGAGCAAAGATGTATCTCTCTTTAAAGTGGCTGTAAATTTTTAGGTTCACAGTTGAATTAATACAGTTATACAATAAAAAAAAAACTGTCTTTATTTTTTACTCAAGCATCAGACACATGACAGAGTGCCTTCTACACAGTGAGTGTTCACCAAATAACAGCTTTTCTTGTGCAAATTTGGTTATGACTCTTAAGAGTCTTAATGTCTGAGTCATAGGAAGAGTCAGGCACTGATTTAGTAATGTGCTTCTATGTCTGTTGATTTGCAAAGCCTTCCTGGGACAGGCCTCCATTAACTTGAATTTCTTAACATCATTCTCTTCCTCCACTGAATTCTCTTTTATGAGTCTATAAATAACTGTCCATCTGGAATGCCATAGTGTCCCACAGAAAGGGCAAGTATAGTCCAGAGCATTGGTCTAGCCATCTGCTTCAAGTGAGCTCAAATGTTTCATCTTGACTGAGTAATGGCAGGGTCTAGATTTTGTCTGCTCTGGAAAATGGCATGAAGTAGAGCCAACTGGCCATACCTTGGCTTGCTAGTCAGTCATTCCCTCCTCTGACTGGTAAACAGCCTTAAAGATGCCCAAGTGCATACTGAGAGGCTGGGAGATGGTTGTAAGGCTGGCACCTGTTAGTCTTGTGATACTGTAACAAGACACCAGAGATAACCCTCACCCCCTTCTTCAAGGGGGTGTCCCCAGTAAGCTACCATTAAAAGACAAATGAGTAGAGACTTTGGTCTCTTTTGGCTTAATGTCAGACATCTAGCCTTATGTCTCTGCAGTCCCAGAAGAGAGGATGAAGAGGGTCTATACAAAAAATAGGAAATATAAACAGGCTTCAAGGAAAAAGTCAACATCCGCAAAGCAAAGTAGCTTCTAGGAAAGCCTTCTTCCTAAGACATAATGAGGACAAAATTTCCTTTTTAAAGTCTTTGGAGCATTTTCAGTATTGTACTCAAGAATGTCCTTTTTTCAAGAAAGAACAGAACAAAATTGTCTTGAACAAAGTACTGAAGTACTTTATTTGGCAAAATGTCATTTGTCTGCTTCTTATCCGTTCCTGTGCCTGTTTTCCATTTTCCTTCTTAGCAACATCAGTCTTCTAAGAGAAACTACATAACCTAGCTATACACCCTCCATTACCCAGCCTCCTCTGCAGATGGGGGGTAGGGGCACTGAGCTGAAGTTCTGGGAGCTGATGTGTAAGTATAGGTTGTTCCTTGGGGCATCTAAGAAATCTCATTAAGATTAGAGAGTGATCCTGGGTGGCCAAGGCACAGGAGGCTCCTTGTCATGTCTCCTTTTGGCATTTGTTCATTTTGTTTTCCACAGGCAGGCAGTGCTCAACCAGGGTTAATTGTGACACCACTTCCCCAGGGAAATTTGGCAGTATCTGTAGACATGTTTTTGGTTTTAGAATATGATTTCCTGCTGGCATCTAGCAGGTAGAGGCCAAAGATGTTGCAGAACATCCAAAAGTATGCAGAGTAGTGCAAGAACACAGAACCACCTGGCTGCAGTGCCCAAGGGAGAGAAGAGACCCTGCTGGGGACTCTGCATCTAAAACTGAGACTGGGCGGAGATTGAGCTGAGACAGCAGGGAAGCACTGCAGAGCTGCTCTGAGAGCCCAGGTGTTCTTTCAGAAGCCTTAAAACAAGAGAAGCAAACTTGCTTAAGCCTGTGCATTCCTTCCTCTTTTTTAACACTATTCCTGATGATCTTAGAGTATTAATTTTGACAGTGTTCATTGTAAATACTAATACAGCTAAAATATAAATTGTCATGAAGAAATGCTAGTCACTAAACAGTACAGAAAAGCTTGGATTGGGTACTAAGCACAGAGGCATTTTGTGAAAAGTGTATCTCGAGAAGCAGAGACGTGTGAAGCGTGGCAAAACAGCACATTGCTGGATACAGGTGGGAATGTTCTGCTATGGTTAAGAAATTAGAGACATCTTAGAAATGCGGATATGTTTCATGGATCTTTTTAAATTGGACGCTTTTTCTGTTGCCATGATGTCTTTACTCTGGTACCAAAATTTGACCACTTAAGCGCCCACTAGATCTGCAGTTACCTTAGATCATACAGGGCTCACCAAGTAGCTTTGGTCCTCCTTGCCTACAGTTATAGGTTCTCTAAAGGGAAGCTGGTGGAGATAAGGTGTGTTTGCATGTGGAAGAGTAAGAGACAGTACGAAGTTGGCCCTTGGAAATCCTTTCCTAATTGTGGAAGCAATATCAAAGATAAAACAACTGTGTCTGGCCTTTGAACCTGAATAGTACTGATTAATGATGCTGAAGCTTGAGGTTATAACACACTAAGGTTTAAGGAACTATAAGGAGACTTAAGGGTTCCTATCTAAAAGAATAAAAGTTTACATAGCAACAGTTAACAGAAGCAAAATTAGAAAATTCAACATGAAAAAACTGCCTAGCCATGAAATTGTCTGTTGTGTGACTCTTCCTAGGGAAATGTCAACAAATGGGTATTCACCCAGATAGAGTACCAACAGTAGACCAAAGAGAACATTTCTACCCAAGCCTGGCTTATGGAAGCAGTGAGTTTTCAGGGGCATGAGTGATTCAGGATTCATGGTGACAGCTCACAAAAGCTGTGTCCATGGAACTCGCCACCCAGTGCCCGGTTGACAGCCAGCTCCATTGAGGAGACTGGTGTCCCCTAGAAACCGAAGGTGTCCTTAGAAACCTTGCTTACCGCTTAATATAACTGATTATAACTTCCGAGCTTCCTGAGCCTTCTGCATTCTGGTCCACGTTCCCCCTCCATGTTCCCCTCCATGTTTCCTTCTAACCTTCTAAGTCTTTGGTGTCTCCCTCCTCGCAGGAGGGAGTGTTTCAGATTGAAGAAGCAGCTATACTGCTTTGCTTCCTGGGATCAAGAAAATGGAGTTTCTCTGTTATAACTGCGCTGCTGTTAGTTGCAAATGCACCAAAGTTATAGACCCAAGTAGCCACTTGGGGATACAGGGAGCTTATTACCCTTGTAGTTTTATCCTGTGACAACCTGATTCTCACAACTGAGCTTAGGGCTGAAAAATAGCTCTACCAAATCTTCTGTTTTTTAATTAATTCCTTTACAAATATAGAAAATTGTCTATTAGTAAGAGGTACAGATCCTACCCTAAAAGGCTTATATGTAACCAAGGGAATAGTAAATATTATACTTTATCTGCCCACTAACATCTCAAATTTAGCATGACTAAAGTTGAACTATCATTTTCCCTCCCGAACCTTTGACTACCTCTCGCACACCGTGACTGGCACTCCATTCTTCCTGCTTCTCAGGAAAAGGTGTCCTGGGAGCCATGATTGATTTCTCTTTCTCCCAAGGCAGATCAAATCATCACCAAGTATAGTCTGTCTTGCTTCTAAATCTGGTCCCTTCACACTATTTCTTTTCTCCTTCATTGTTCTCCCTAATTCAGCTATGCTTTCCACGTGGGTTAACTCCCAAGTATTTACTCAAGTGAATTGGACACTTCATATTTCCAGTAGTTTTATTCTTAATCAGTTAAAACTGGAAATAACCCAAGTGGGTTATACAGTGAAAAAAAGAAGAAATTAATGGTGTGCATTGCTTGCATGAATTGCACTACATGGAAAAAGCCATTCCCAAAAGGCTGGAGGACTGATGAGTCCATTTATGTAACATTCCAGAAAAAGAAAACGACAAGTGTGTGAGTGGCTGATGCTGGGGAAGAGGCAAGAGGTTGGTTAAAAAGGCGTGTGAAGTCCATGACAGAATTGTGTGTATATGGGGGGGGTGTTGCTAGGAATTGAATACAGAGCCTTGAACATGTTGCGTGCATAGTCAATGCCTAAGCTGTATCACTAGCCAATTACCTTAAATTTTTTTGTAAATTTTTTGTTGAATTTTTGTATATTTCATATGGAACACCTTAATCTTCTTTATACCCCCTTCCCCACTGGCACCCTCCCAGAGCCCCTTCCACTGGAATTCATGCATTCAGTCATTTGTGTTAAGGACTATTGTATCAAGTTAGTGTCTCCAGACATCCCTCAATGCAAGTTCGTCTACTGAGGTCTAGTCAGCCTGTCTAAAGCTCCTCAGAACAACATAGAACCAATACTCTAAGGGATTGGGGCATTGAGAGAGGGCCAAAGCTATATTGGAATTAGAAGCAGCCTGCTTGCTGCTGCTCTGTCTCTCTCAAGACCCAGGAAGCATAGTGGACACCCATCCACGAGAACAGGTTAGGAAGCCCTTGGTGCTTTTACTGCTGCTACAGGTGCTTCTTAATTCAAAAACAAAGTGTTCCCTGGAATGTCATTGCAGGAGAAAGTTCTCACATTTCCTCCACTGTCCTTGCCAGCAGACATTTGAATCAGGGACAGGGAGATGGATGCCGACTTCATGTGTTATGAGCAGGACCCAACCAACACTTAGCTCTGTGGCTGCAAGGGAAGAATCTGCAGTGTGATGTGTAGTTTCCCACTTGATACAGTTAAAAGAAGGGTCAGATGGAGTGAGCCACTACTCTATCATCAGCACACTAACTTTTTACTGGTAAGAGACTATTTCAGTAAACTGTGATATGTTACACAGTAGATGAAGGATTCACTCGGGTGGTGAGTGTACGGTAAACCAGAGTGTAATCATAATTTTTAATGCACGTAAATAAGTATCTGTTATTTACAATGTGGAACTCTTAAATCTAGTGGATGCCAAGCCAATCTATGTGTTGCACTTTCTATAATACAAGTTTAAATTTGTGCTGAAAACATTACTGTTTCTTAAAAATAATAAAATAATTAGTTTTTGTCAAAATTAATCTGAAAGATTGTAGAACAAGTTAAACTGCCTAATACCCAAAATGTCATACATAAATTTAGAAAAACAAGCATTTTCCAAAATGATAAGCATAAAATATCTGTAAGAATGTTCGACATGGGGGGAAATCAGCTACAAATACGTGATTAAGTTTAGATAGAATCAGGGACCAGTATGTGAAAGAGTATAACCTGACCCTTAGCTGTGAGCTCCAAGCAGTGCACACTAGAGCTCCCTGTCCTCCAGGGATAACCTGACCCTTAGCTGTGAGCTCCAAGCAGTGCACACTAGAGCCCCCTGTCCTCCAGGGATAACCTGACCCTTAGCTGTGAGCTCCAAAGCAGTACACACTAGAGCCCCCTGTCCTCCAGGGACAACCTGACCCTTAGCTATGAGCTCCAAGCAGTGCACACTAGAGCCCCCTGTCCTCCAGGAATAACCTGACCTTAGCTGTGAGCTCCAAAGCAGTACACACGAAAGCCCCCTGTCCTCCAGGGACACCCTGGCGTGTCCTCCTGATTTCACCCCCAGGACATTATGAACAGCCCGTGTGACTGTGTTCATCCACACAGGAATGAATTTGAGCTGGCTCGTTTCAATCTGAAGTCCCAAAGAGACAAATCTTAGTTTTTGAGCACAAGTCTTAGGCTGAGTCCTGCCCTCTCTCACCACCACAAAAACAGAGTTCAACTTCAGAAGTATTATTTTATTTTGGAGTGTACAAGTAATGACATCAGAGTAAATTGCCTTGGAACCTAATGGCCAGAACTCCCTAGCAGATTTAATGATTTTCAGTGTTTCTCATATGACGACTCAGAATGGCTATGTGACAGGACTTCATCAGCTGTTTCTTTCATTGCATACTCAGACCCCAAACAGCATGGAGCTGGGCCGTGCACTATTTAATTTTCAAATTGGATTTTTCATTATGTTTTATGATAACTTATCAAGTTGCATCTCAGCCTTCTGTTTAGACCCTAGAAGATTATGGCAAACGATCAGGGTGCTTATTTGGACAAGCAAATGCAATAAATTAGTTTACTCTTTCAATAAAATGTTATTAATAGAACACATTATTCTGTTCAATGTTATGTTATGTTTAAAATTAAGCAGAACATTAGTGGCACTGAAACTAGTTTCAATCAATACATTCCTGTAATGAAACCTATTGTATGAAGATCTTTTTATGAAGGAAAAATGCCTTTAGAACAGCTGCTAAGTTCTGACTCTGGAGATGCACATCACAGCTCCAAAGCCTTCTTGAAGGCTTCCTCAAAACAGTTAAAGCATGAATGTTCCTCGAGTGATTTTTTTTTTCTTAATTGAGGGATTTTATTGGCCTCAGACCTGGTATGTGACTCACATTGAAATTCAGGTCAGGGAGAATTTTAAAAATGGCAGAGCCATTGGTAATGCTTAGGAATATAAGAACTGGCAATTTCTTTTCTGATCTGATAGGATTCCTGGCTAAATTTCTTAATGTATAAAATTCAGTGAACGATTAATACTCAGATAAGGAAAAGAGAGATTTTAATGTTGCAAAACCCTTATAATGGGACCAGATCCCAGATTGAGACTCTCATTCACCTATAATCACAACACAGTTGCACTATACTCATGCAGGCAATATACTCATACACATAAAACGAAAATAATAAATACAATTTTTAAAATGCCTTGAAAGATGCTGTCTCATGATACACCCTGGAAATTAAAGACCTTTGTTTGTTAAATTGCATATATCTGCCAGAGAAAAACTCTTTAAGAAATAGATACCTTAGCCAGGCGTGGTGGCATAGGCCTTTAAATCCCAGCACTTGGGAGACAGAGGCAGGGAGATTGCTATAAGATCAAAGTCAGCCTGGGCTACAGGGAGACTCTAGGCAGTTAAAAAAAAAAAAAAAAAAAAAAAAAAAAAAAGTAGAGGCCTTTACTTGTCACTTGTACTTTGTCATGTGACCTGGAAGCTGAAGAGACTGGAGTGGAGCTCTGGAGATCTTGTCAGAATTTCAGGTTTATTCCCCATTTGTACTTTTCAGCTGCCTGTAAGGAATATAGACATGGGGGCTGGAGATGGCTCAGCGATTAGGAACACTGGCTGTTCTTGCAGAAGACCCAGGTTTGAATCCTAGCACCCACTTGGCAGCTAATAACTGTCCATAACTCCAGTTCCAGGGGATCCAAAGGCCTCTTCTGTCCTCCCTGGGCATTGCACGACACGGGTGCACTCACCTACATGCAGGCAATACATACACATAAAATGAAAATAATAAAATATTTTTTAAGAATCAGAAATATAGCCAGGCGTGGTGGCGCACGCCTTTAATCCCAGCACTTGGGAGGCAGAGGCAGGTGGATCTCTGTGAGTTCAAGGCCAGCCTGGCCTACATAGTGAATTCCCAGACAGCTGGGGCTACAGGGAGACCCTGTCTCAAAAAGACCAAAAAAAAACAAAAAGAAATACAGATATGATCTTACTAGTGTTTTTTTTCCATTAAATCATTAAGAAATTTTTGTTTGGAGCGATGAGGGTTATGTTTAGGTGGAAAGATATTTATGAAAATCTAAGCTGTTGTGACCTTAAGGCAGAGTTTCCATAGCCTCTCAGACAAATAATTTGAGCATATTGCTGTACAAGTCTAGTAAGAAACAAGTGAGATCAAAACTCATTGAAAACCACTGCTAACATTTTATAAACAGACTCTTCCTGTATTTTAACTGCAAATGATCATCGTATTTTTTAAATATTTTATTATTTTTATGTGTATGTGTGCATTGCCTGCATGTAGGTAAGTGTACCCCTGTCGTGCAATGCCCACGAAGGACAGAAGAGGCTGTCATCCCCTGGAACTGGAGTTATGAACAGTTGTTAGCTGCCATGTGGATGCTGGGATTCGAACTTGGGTCTTCTGCAAGAACAGCCAGTGTTCATACGTTTTATAACTACAACAGAATGCTTTCTCTCCATTCATTCTATCATAATTTACTATATCCTATATTTATTTCGCATGTTATAAACTCCAAGATCATCTATTATTATTTCATTAAGCAGTCAATTCTCTTTGAAGTAGATTTCAAATATAAAAATACTGCTCATTTTTCCATTTGTTTCAGTCCATATTCTTTTTTCATTCTGATACAAGTTTCCATTTAGTATTATATTTATGATATTTATTACTATTTGTACAGGTCTGGCAATACTTCGATTTTTTTGTTGTTGTTGTTGTTTCTCCTAAAACTGTCTCAAAAAGACCAAAAAAAAAAAAAAACAACAACAACAAAAAAAAAACAAACAAAACAGTTTTTAATGGTAATTTTTGGTTTAGCAGTTTGGTTTTTCTTTCTATCTTTTAAAATGTCACATCATTTCTTCTTTTTCTTTTTGTTACTTTTTAGGTTGACATAAAATAATGAATTTCATTATGGCATTTTCGTACATAGTTGTAATACTTTGTATTCCATCAGATTCCCCTAGAACTGGAGTCATGGACAGTTCTTAGATGCTGCGGTGGTTGCTGAGAATCAAACCCAGGTCCCCCTGCAGGAGTAGCCAGTGGTCTTAACTGCTGAGGCATCTCTCTAGCCCAAGATTCCATTGCTGTTTGTTTATTCATTCATTTTTTATTTTGGTTGCCCTGTATATTGTCTTTATGTGTGCATAGTGTATGTGTGAGTGCATGTGTAGATGTACACATCCGTGTTCATGCTTTTAGAGGCCAGAGGCCAACATCCAGTGTCTTCCTTTATTGTACGCCACCTTATTTTTTTAAAACCGTTTCTTTTACTGATCCCATAGTTCACTTGTTGGCTAGACTAGCTAGCCACTGAGCTCTGGGGATCCTGTGTCCACCTACTTCAGCACTAGGGTTACAGCCATATACCACTATACCCGGTTGTTGTGTGGGTGCTGGAGATCTGAACTGACGTCTTCATGCTTGCCTGGTAAATACATAGCTGACTGAGCCAGGTGGTTATCTTTTTTAACCTGTCTCTTAGGATCTTAAGGTTTATCACTATTTTTTTTTTTTAACCATCATCCTATTGATGTCTCTTAGTGGCTTGTTTGTTTGGAGGTGTGTATGTATGCGTATGTTTTTCCACTTAGATTTTAATGAGTTTCTTGGGTTATGGATTCATAGTTTCTTTGTTTTACAATGTCAGTTGAATGTTGTACTTACTGGTCCATGTGAAGTTTTCGTATTGCACTGGTACAGAGATGCTGAAACTTAGCGTTCCTCTTGAGCTTTTCTTTTCAGACCGAATGTATCTATGACCCGAACACACCTTTGGGATGCGGACAATTACTGCCCTATTAGGGATTGTTTCACTGTTGTCCTTTATTTGTTAATGGCCTTTTCAGAGTATTGTTTCATCAAGAAGACAAAAGAGAAGTGTTTGAGAAAAACACCTGTCCCTGGGTGAACTCAGGTTGTTTTCATTATGGATTAAATCTCATTCTTATGAAGAAATAAACACTGTGAAGCCAAAAGACTTGTCTGAGGTGCTGACCCAATATTGAAAACTGTGGTGCTTGGGTCCCAGTCCAAAGGCCAGGACAACTTCTGTTGTTCTCACTGACATCTTCACTTCCTTCAATGCGCTGTGCCCTCAAATACCTCCAAAACTCCTATCATACAACAGTTTGGAATGTTTTCTGTTACAGGTTACAATACATCTAATAAAAAGGTAGTTTTCCTTCCCTTAAATTTTCTCATTTAAGTCTTTTTGAAGCAGGATCTCCCTGTAGCCCCAGCTGTCCTGGAACTCACTATGTAGACGAGGCTGGCCTTGAACTCACAGAGATCTGCCTGCCTCTGCCCCCCAAGTGCTGGGACTACAGGGATGTGCCACCACGCCTGGTTCATTTAAGTATTTTTTGACCCATGAGATTAGGTACTATTTCTTGCATATTATACCAAATTTGTTTAAATACCAACATTTTTCAATTTTTGATACTTGCACAAGTTTCTTTACAGTGTACTTATGCACATGATACATTCTCTCCATAAATCCATTTTCCTAAGAAGATCACTAAATTCATATGGTAGAACCTAGCAATTTTATTTTAAAGATAGTTTCATTGAAATTTTAACTTTTGGTTTATTTTAAAGTAACAGAGACCGTACTTAATCCATCTACTGTAAAAAATTTTAAAAAACTAGTCAAAGTATATGTTTTTAAAACTATTTTCAAACATTAGGCAGCAAGTAGTGCAAGATGCTTACTCTAGAAGGAGGAGCACATAATGATGCCCCACAGGGTCCTGTGTCTCAATTGGATGAACATTACAGACTGGCACAGAGAGAAAAGGCCTAGGCAGAGCACAGACATCTGCTGAATTGGGTACGTAGAGACCAGAGTCCAATGAGGTTAAGATGGCTAGAAGTTATGGGATGGAATCTGGGAGAAGACAGTGCTATGCAGAAAACAGTCCAGCAATCCTGTATATAAATGCTGTGCAATCCACAAATAATAAACTTGTGGATCAGTGCTTTCAGTCAGGTCAGAAGATGCTTGCATGGTTAGCTTCAGCTGTCAACTTGACACTAGAAAGAGTCAATCTCAGTCAAGGAATCACCCCCATCAGCTTGGCGTGTGGACATCTGCTTGATTGCTAATAGATGTGAGAGGGCTCAGCCGAAGCCCATTGTGGGTGGTGCCACCCCCCCCCGCCCCGGGGGAGGTGGGCCTGGGCTGTATAGGAAAGGTAGCTGAGCATCATTCTGGAAACAAGCCAGTGAGCAGCTTTTCCTCATGCTCTCTGCTTCAGCTTCTCTCTCCAGCTTCCTTCCCTGGCTTCCCTCAGTGATAGACTATACCTGTAAGCCAATCTTTTACTCCCCGACTTGCTTTGGATCTTGGTGTCGAGCAAATTAGAGCAACACAAAACCTGGTACTGTGCAGGACTGAAAAGTGCTGTGTGCATTCTGCTGTGAAATGGGAGAAGAAACTGGTGTTAGTGCACACTTTTACTCCCAGCACTCGGGAGGCACAGACAGACAGATGGATCGCTGAGATCAAGGCCAACCTGGTCTACCTAGCCAGTTCCAGGCCAGCTGGGGCTCCAGGGAGATCCTGTCTCAAAAACGACAACAAAAAGAAATGTGAGGAGACAAGAGTGGGAAGATACCGTCCATAGTTAGAGTGGAGGAAAGGTAGTTTACGGAAAGGTTCATTCTCTCGTGGGAAGAAACGTTTTCTAATATTATTCACAAAAGTAGGATTAATGACAGGTTTAGGCACAGACCAGTCATAGCAGAAAAGATCAGATCAGGAATGGAGTCAGATCCACTGCACTGTGTCATGTGAGGAAAGTGAAAGCTCTGAGCTGGGTGTTGACTTGCCATAGCTGGATATCCATGCAAACTTCCCAAGGTATTTGCTAGTGAATGGCCTTCAACATGTGCTCCCAAGACCAGCATCTTCATCATCTGGGCATTATTCTAAAGGAAGTTCATCCTCAGGCCCCACCCTACACTTACTGAAGAAGAAACTGGGGAAGTGGGACCTGGGTACTGTTTTAGCAAGCCCTCCAGATAAGTCTCCTGGACACAGATTGGAGAACCTCCATGCTGGTGTAATCGAAATGTTACTTGTTAAGTTGCTGGTGAAGGAACCCTTTCACATGCAGAATTATATGAATTGGTTTCCCAAAATTATCTCCTTAATACAAACAGATTAGAAGTGTTTTCTGTCAGAAGAAATGTATTTAGTCTCACAGTGCTGGGAAACCAATTCTGTCTTGCAGAAGAGTCTGCCTGCAAGGTAAAATTATCTCAGGTCCACAAGTCTCATCCTCTGTCCTGTTTTTATCCCTTTGTATGTCACATGCTTTGTGATTGATTTGTGTTGATTAGAGTGCTTACACTATTTATTGTTTACAGTGAGATAATCAAAGATGCTGTTTTCATCACAAATGAGACTTAAAGTGTTTTTTTTGTTTTTTTTTGTTTTTTTTTTTTAAGTGTAAACATGTTTTTAAGCCTTGTTTGCAATGCGAAGGAGGGATGCCTGTGCTTTTCAGCATGGCTTTCCTGGTTCAACTTGCTGCTCTTTTTTCTCACCTTTTTCTGAATCCCTCCTAGCCCTCCTCTCAGGCTGTTTCTCCACCTTGCCCCACTTCCCCTCTGCCTCTTCTCAAAGCATGGCTTCAGAGAAGAAAAGCATCTATTTGCTTTCAGGTGGGTTTAAAAATATTAGGCAGGTCTTAACTGTTGCTTCTCTTTTCCTAATAATTCCAAAAGAAAAAAAAAGCCACCCTCTTATGTAAGCATTTGATTGCCCACACCTGGTCTAATGCATTTCTTGAGACCATTGAAAGATAAAATTGTTATGACATATTCAGGTTCAGATGCTACTCAGGAAGAGAGAAGATTGTTCTCCCCTTCCCTCTCTAAAAGAAAGTTTTGTCTAAGTAAAAAAAAAAAAAAAGGAAAGATCAGACTGTCTCTGGTATCATTTGAGTGATTGGGTGATTAGGACTTAGCTAATGAGCCTGATGGACCCTGGATGCTCTCGACTCTGTTGACACTCTGCCAGTGTTCTTAGGTAGGACTGATTGGTGGAAACCCTTTATGTTTAGCTCATTAGGACAGATGGCCTATGCTGAACAGATGATGACTTTTGGCACGTGCATATATTCCATACGATTTGAATTGCTTAGTTCCTAGTGACACCTACAGAACCAAGAAGACGTTGCCAGTATGCTGGTGCAAGCTCACAGCCACCTGTTCATTTACTTAGAGTCACTGTGTGCTCCCTTTGGAATTTAAATGACCAAGTTCCCTCTCCCTTCCACGTGAAAGGTGCTATGAGAGCCCAGGTTTATGCCTCTGTACACTCTCATTCTCTGCAGCAGGGCTTTAGGATGTAACCTATCAGCGAGTCCCTCCATTTAGTCTAAAGGACCAATTTATTTGTTGTTATCTGTGACAAGTAGTAAAACTGCTTAAGCAATCATTGTAATTATAACACAGTCAAAAATGATACAATGGAAATGATCTTTTCCAATGATACAGTGGAGAAATGATACAGTGCACCCTTTCACAGTGATTTCCAGACCCTAAAGGAAACATGGATTATGAACACACCTGCAGTGGCTTTCCATCTGAATCTCCATCACTTCTCACTCTTGGGAGTAAAGAAGCAGCATCCTGCCCACTATTGGAAGCTCTAGGAATTTGTTGTTGTCTTTACAGTGAACTTTGCCTCTTTCTGTTTGTTTCCTATAAACTATTATGAGCATATCCTCATAAGAATATGAGGCTTTATGGGGGCTGGAGAGATGGTTCAGTGGTTAAGAGCACTGACTGCTCTTGCAGAGGACCCGGTTTCGATCTGCAGCACCCACATGGCAGTTACGGACCATCCTTAACTCCAGTTCTAGGGGACTCTGAAGCCCTCTTCTGACTTCCGCGGCAGTGCACGACATGGGTGCACTCACATACATGCAGGCAATACACTTATACACATAAAATAAGAATAATATATAAAATTAAAAAAAGAGAATATGAGGCTTTATATAATAGATCACCCCTCCCCCCCAAATCAAATAACTTTTCAACCAACAGACTTTTTTCTGTGCTGGGTCTGGCACCCAGGACCTTTTGCATGCTAGGCAAGTCCTCTACAACTGAGCTGTATCTCTGGCTCCTCAGCCAACACACTTTAAAGGCCCATCAGAAACAAATTAAAATAGTTGACATATGGGTCTCCCATGTTAATAACTAGTTGCCCATTAAGCAGATGGGATCCTGCAAGGGTAGAAGAGTCCTAAGGCAGGTTTCATAGTCTCGGCCTCTCAGTTGACTCTTACTCAGATAGCCCTATCTTTATACCACTTACCAGATATCCAGATTTCAGTTAGAACATGGATTTTCATTAGAGCACTGATAATTCCACACCACCCAGAAGAGTCCTTTATATATAACCTGCATTTGATAAATGTCAACAAATGAGTGTTGTCTTTTATAGTCATTATTTTTATTTATTTTTTAATGTGTATGAACGTTGCTCGTATGTATGTAAGTGCACCCATGTCATACAATGTTCACAGAAGTCAGAAGAGGGCATCGAATCCCCTGGAACTGGAGTTACGGATGGTTGTTCACCACAATGTAGGTGCTGGGAATGGAACCTGGGTCCTCTCCAAGCTATGTAAGCATACCAGAGCCCGCTTTTCTAACCTGCTTGCCTCAGAAAGAGTACTCGTGCCTGTCTGCAGCCGTCCCTGGCACGGCCTTTGCCAGGCAGCAATAATGGGCTTTGTCAGCCTATGAATTTGCCTTTTCTGGAAAAGAAATTCATAGATATGGACTCACGTAACAGCCGTTTACATTTGGCTTTTTAGTGTCAGCATCCTGTCTTTACGTTTGTTCTCGCTGTGGCATTTGTCACTGGGTTCCTTTTTGCCAAATGCCATTCCAGTTTATAGATATACCATACTTTGTCTAATCCAGTTAATACATATTTGGGGTTTTGCCACTTTCAACTATTATTAATAATGATGCTTATGACCATTTGCAAATGCCTTTATAGATGTTTTCATTTCTTACACAGATAGTGTGAACTCATTCAGATATGGAAATACACAGGGCTACATGAAAAGAATACATGTAAATACAGTTGGTATTCATACATTGATCTTTTATCCTGTGACTCTGATGAACTTGCTGTTCTGGAAGCTCTTTGGTTTGTGGATTCCTTCCGTTCTGCTTAAAAGATCATGGCACTGTGAATAAAATCAGTTTTGCTGTAGTTTATTGTAGATGTCTGTTTTTGTCCTTATAGCCAATAGAACTTTTAGTACAGTATTGATGGAAGGGGTCAGAATAAACATCTGTCCTTAGACTTGTAAACTAAGGATATTAAATAAAATCTATACCTGTAGCTTTTTTTATAGATAGAAATTTTATTTTTAAAAAGAAAACTCATTCTATTATCTAAAACTATATATCATAAAGGCAATTTAAAATATATATTAATTTCAAAATATAACATCTTTCAGTCTCTAACAGAAAATTATTCCTTGGCACATAGGTCATAAAATGGATAACTGTGTAAAAACCAATATTAACTCTGTTGCCAAAGAGTGAACTTCTATCCAACATTTATTTTCAGGAATGACAACTACTATGTAAGAAAACAGGTGAGGTAAAAGTTTTTATAGACCAATTCAGTAACTGTTTGGTTGTCGGCAACACTTAACCCTAGGATTAAAATATTTCTTAAGTCGGGCATGGTGGTACACGCCTTTAGTGCCAGCACTCAAGAGGCAAGAGGCATGTGGATCTCTGTGAGTTCAAGATCAGCCTGGTCTACATAGTGAGTTCCAGGCCAGCTGGGGCTACAGGGAGACCCTGTCTCAAAAAAATCAAAAGGATTTTTTTTTAACAGAATTTAAGTTGATTGGTTATGAAATACTGATTGCATATGATTACAGTCTTTCAGGCCACTAATAAGTTTTAGTCTCCAAAACCAATTAATTCATCCAGTGAATTCAGAAAATTAATTGATGCTAAATATAGGGTCCTATCTATAGTGTAACTTGTGTAACTCACCTATATGTGCTTCATGTTATGAAAATAAGTTTAGATTAGCTCAGCCATTTGTATATAAAATTATAGCACAAGGTATGATGAGACATATTTCAATTACTTTTAAAATGTACAAAAATGGTCAATTATTTAAGAAAAATATTTATCATTGCCTAATGAGGACAGCACCTCATGAAAACAGTGAAAGAAACCCAGAAACCTGGCTGTAGCTTTTGAGCAGACACTGTCAAATTGAGAAATCCCCTTCTTCCACTCCCACTGCCTGAGTGAGTCCTTACTGTGAATGGGTTTGGGGTTTTACCAAATGCCTTTTCTGTTTCTGTTAAGATGATTGTGTGGTTCTGTTACTTGTTCTTTGTTCTGCTAATTTCCCATATAGTCACCCCTTTCCCACCTGTGGTTTTACTTTACAAAGTTGTTGACTACAGTTAGTCTTGCACTGAAAGTAGTAAATGGAAAATTTGAGAAATAAAGTTGATAAGTTTTAAATTGCATGTCATTCCAAATATCATAATGAAATCACTCTCACACTGTCTACTGTATCCTGCCCAGGACATGAGTCATCCTTTGTCCCCCATATCCACACTGCATACCTGTTAGTCACTTAGTAGCCGTACAATCATCAGATGGACTGTTGGAGTGTCACAGTGCTTGTGTTCAAGTCACCCTTACTTCCATAATAAGGGCCTAAAGTACAGAACTGTTGATGATCCTGTCCATTCATATATCCCAGAGAAGACAGGAAGTACTCCCTTTAAATAAAAAGGCAAAGGTCCCCATTTATTATGTAAACTGAAAAATCCCATATTATTTGGACATGGTGGCCGCAGGCTTAGGAAACAGAGGCAGGCAGATCTCTGTGAGTTCAAGACCAGCCTAGTTTATATCATGAGTTCTAGGCCAGCTACAGCTACATAATGAAACCCTCTCTCAAACACAACAACAAAAATAACCCATGCTGAGATTGCTAAGATCTTCTGAGAACAAATCTGTCCATAAAATTGGGGCGCTTTAGTCTGTGCTCATACCCAGTGTTGGTTGGACGCAGGAGGACACACATTCAAGGTAGTTTGCATGTCAGTGCTGCAGAGGTGAGGTTAGGAGGATCCTGCGGGCTCACTGACTAGACCGTCTAGTAGAAATAGAGAGTTCCAGGTTCAGTGAGAGGCTCTGTCCCAAAAAAATAAGGTGTAAAGCAATAGAGGAAGACATTCGGTGTCAAGCTCTGGCCTACACACACGCACACACACGCACATATGCACACACGCACACATATATACACACTTATGTACATACACTCAAATAAATGAGTAAATAGAAGAATATTAAACATGAAATTAGAAGGCTACTGCTATCACGATTGGCAAACTCTTACACAGTGAACTTTTTTAATAAGTGGAAATGTGACACTAAAATCATGATAAAAATCACAGTGTACTAAATACAAAAACCAGTAACAAGTCACTTGTTTCTCAGATCTCCTGTCTCTATATGATTGTATGTCCTAGCTTGCGCATAACTGTCAGTGCAGTGCGTTTTTTCCACAGCAGCAGCCTCACAGATAACATGAGCAGGGCACTGCACTGTGATGTTACAACAGCTATAGCCTCACTAGGGGCAGAGACTTTTAGTTCTTTTTATCTAATGAGACTACCATCATATATGCAACCTGTCATTGACTGAAATGTCATCGTATGGTACCTGTCTAGACGTTTTTGTCCCAAATCTTCTGAGACTTAATATTTCCTTGTTCTTTTTGCTCTTAGATTAGATGACAGTCACTCACCTCTTTGTAAATGTATTGATTTTAATTTCTGATATTCACATGTGCTATTGAGACTCAGATATGGTTTTTCATTTCATTTTCTGTTCTGTTCAACGCCTGTATTTCCATTTTATTCTTTGGCGTTGAGGCTTTTTTGTTTGTTTTTTCTCATCTTGTCTCTTGTTTCTCTGTTTTTCACTATTACACTTTCCTTCAATTCTTTAAACATGTTCTTTAACATACTTGAAATAGTTCTTTGAAAATTATTATAAGTTTAGTATAACATAACTTTTGGCCTCCCCCATTTGCTGTTGATTTTTTAATAGAGGTTGTTCCTTACTATTTCTTTGTGCTCTTTTAATAACCGCATGATTAGAAGAAGCGTTTCATTACAGCATTAACATATTATAAAAATTTCCAGAGCAAAGATGTATCCTTTCAATATTGGCTATAAATTTTTAGGTTCACAGTTGAACTAATATAGTTATACAGTATTGAACTCAGTATAAACCCTGTAAGACATAAAATTGAATGAGGTTTTAGCCTTTAAAAAAGATCTCCATTTCATTTTAAAATACACTGTTTCATATAGAAAAATTCATTTTTAATGGTACTAACACTTAGATGTTTGCACATGCATCTCTATCCTCTATGTATCTGATTATTACTACTCACCACTGCTTACTTTCTGAGATCCACCTGAGCGCTGATATAAAATCATTGGGTAGATTTCCATGGTAATGTGTTTCACCTCTACTAATTAACATGGAGGAAATATTTATGCTTCTTCCTCAAATATAACTCATTTTTAAAAATTTGTTGGGATTTTGTGTGTGTGTGTGTGTGTGTGTGTGTGTGTTTCATACAGACCATCCCAAACAGTCTTACTCATCTATATACCCACTTCCCAAATGGCACCCTCCCATAGTCTTCCCCGCCCCACTGGATCTCATATACTCTGTTATCCCTGTTACTGTCCACTGTGTTGTCGGCACCCCCAGCCGTTCCCCAGTGCTTGTCCGTCTGATGAATCTAGTCAGGCTATGTAGAGTTCCTTGTTTAGGAAGATCAGATTTTCCTCATCTAGCAGCTATCAGTTTCTAATATTCCATTAGATAAGATTGGGGTCTGCTGTTCATTTTTCTAGTTCTATGCTGGGTTACTGCCTGGGAGTCTCTTGGGCCACCCTGGCCAGCAACTCAAAGGAAGGTATCTCCTGTCTGGCATTGTTTCTTGTAATGTAGCTTTCAGCTGTACACATGGACCCTTAAAGAATTATATTGATCCCTTTAATCATTGGTTGTACTTTCCTTTTGGGTGTTTAAGACCGTACAGTTGGCCCAGATAAACCAATTTATTTTTACTCTTAAGGGCATTTGAGGATCTGTTCCTCAGGGGTCACATGAGCTTTGGAGGAGCCCCTGGCTCTTTTCTTTTACCAGTTACATCTATGTGAAGATAAGTCAAAGGTCCTGCTCGACCATGGCTGGCTTCCCTTGGAAGCATGGAGGAAATGATTCCTCTGTGTTGACCCTCCTCTTTTTAGACTGGACACTGGTTCAAGTCCATCTCATGGGGTCTCCTCAGCCTCCTTGATGAAGAGGACAGGTGACCCACCACAGTTACAGGTTTTCTGTAACTAATTTCTTGAGTTGCAATGTTAAGTCATTTATTTGTGTTCTTTCTGATTTTTTTAATGTAGGCACTTAGCGCTTTAAACTTCCCTCTAAGGACTGCTTTCAGTGTGTCCCAGAGGTTTTGTTGTGTTGAATTGTCCTTTTCATTTGGTTCCAGGAATACTTTTCTTTTTTAATTTCTCCTTTGAGCCATTCATCATTCAGGAGTTTGTTGTTTAATCTCCATGTGTTCATGTAGTGACTAGGGTTTCTTCCGGTGTAGATTTTAAGCTTTATTGCATTGTCTGATAGAATACATGGAATTATTTCAATCATTTTGTATTTGTTGTGGTTTGTTTTGTGCCCCAGTATATGGTCAATTTTGGAGAAGGTTCCATGGGACGCTGAATAGAAAGTATATTCCTTGGTGCTTGGGTGGAGTATTTGGTAGATGTCTGTTAGGCCCATTTGATATATGGTTTTGTTTAATTCGGATGTCTCTGTGTTAACTCTCTTCCCTGTTGACCTATCTAATGGAGACAATGGGGTATTGAAGTCCCCCACTGTTAATGAGTTTGGATTAGTCTGGGTCTTAAAGTCCCGTAGTACTGATTGTATGAAGTTGAATGCAGCAGAGTTTGGTGAATATATGTTCATGATGGCAATATCTTCTTGGTTTATCGTTCCTTTGATCAGAATGAAGTGGACCTCTTCATCTTTTCTGATTAGTTTTAGTTTGAAGTCTATTTTGTCAGATATTAGAATTACAACACCTGATTTTTTCTTAGTACCATTCGCTTGGTATATTTTTTTTTCCATCCTTTCACCTTAAGGTAGTGCCTGTTCTTGAAAGTGAGATGAATTTCTTGCAGACAACAAAACGATGGGTTTTGTTTCTTAACCCATTCAACTAGTCTATCTCTTATGACTGGAGAGCTCAGTCAATTGATATTTAAAGTTATTAATAAAAGATGTGTATTGATTCATATCATTTTTATTTCTGTTCACATTCTTGGTGTAGGTGTCCATTTCCATAGTTATACCTTCATTCAGTTTCTTTCCGTAACCCCTTGGGTATAGTCGTTCCTTTCTTTAGCTCCTTGTATTGCTTCAAGAACTCTCTGAAGGGCTGATTTTGTGGACATGAATTCCTTCAGCCTATTTATGTCATGGAAGATTTTTCTTTCCCCTTCAACTGTAATGGACATTTTGGTTGGGTAAAGTAATCTGGGTTGGCATCTGTGGTTATTTAGAACTGGGAATACTTTGGCCCAGGCTCTTCTGGCTTTCATAGTTTGCACTGAAAAGTCAGCCATAATACTGATGGGTTCTCCTTTATATGTGACTTATTGTTTTTCTTTTGCAGCTTTCAGTATTGTCTCTTTGTCCTGTACGTTTAGTGTTTTTACTATGATGTGCCGTGGAGAGTTTCTTTTCTGGTCCTTTCTATTTGGTGTTCTGTATGCTTCTTATATTTGTATGGGCACATCTTTAATTTTGGGAAATTTTATTCTACAATACTGTTGAAGATCTGGTCCATACCATTATCCTGAGAATGTTCTTCCTGTATGCCTATGGCTCATAAGTTTGGTCTTTTTATGGTGTCACACAATTCCTGCATGTTCCATTCTTGTGTTTTCTTAAATTTTTCATAATCTTTGCTTGAGTGGTCTAGTTCGTCCACTTCCTCTTCCAGTCTTGATATTCTGTTTTCCATTTCGTTCATCCTATTGGTCAGGCTTCTCCTGTCATTTCCAACAGGCTTACTGAGTGTTTCACTTCTTCATTTCAGCCTGAGCATTCTTCAATATTTCTAACTCTTCTGAAGTTTATCCCTGTCTTCATTCAGTTCTTTGATTTCTTTCTTTGTGTGTTCTTTACATTCACTGAATACTTTTGTCATGTTTATAATTGTTCTTTTGAGTTCCATGTCCTGTGTTATCTCTAGGGAGTTCTCATTGTACTCCTCTAGAGGACTGTTGGTACTTGGTGGGGATATTACTATTTTGATTTTTCATGTTATTACTTTTCTCTGTGACTTTGGCATGTGGATTTCTTTTGTAGATTCTGGCTCTTCTATGAGACTCAAGCTTTCCTTTGTTGAGTTTAGGTCTGCTTATTTTTGTAAACTTTATGTGCCTTTGTTTACTTGTTGGGCATGAAAAGCTGGTTGGTCTAGGCTTCAGGTTCTCTCTTTTGATTTTATATTGGATTGGCCAAATAACTTTTGTCTTGTTGCTTGGGAGTTCCCACAGAGGCCCAAGTCAGATGAGGATCAGATGCTCTCAGGCTTTCTCCTAAGGTCTGGCTCCCTCCAGGAAAGATGCTGGCCTCAGGAATTTGAGGGCAGGGCTGGCCTGTGAGCAGGGCCCAGGAAAGATGCTGGCCCCCAGGGATGAAAAGGGGGTGGGTGCGAGAAGAGGCCCAAGGGCTCCTGGAAACTACAGGGAGGAATTGGGTTGGTCTGGATGCATAGGATCAGGAAGCAGTGGGGATTCTGGGCTAAGAGGTCAGTCCACGGGTCTGGGGTGTCACCTGAAGAGATGGGCCAGTGCCCCTGCTAGGAGGAGAGATGGGGTGGGGGAGCTGGGTGGGTGAATGTGGCTGGGGGAGTCAAAGCACAGTGGGCACAGCAGCCAAACTTACCCAAGCAAGCTACTGGCTCCAGGAAGCTGTGGGGCTGGGCCTCCCAGAGATGCAAAGGGAGGTGGGGATTAGAGGAAGGAATTGGTTTGGTCTGGATGTAAAGGATCAGGAAGCAGTGGAGAGTTTGGGCCAAGAAGTCAGTTCAGAGGTCTGGGGTGCCAAGACAGGAAATGTGCCAGTCCTTCTGGTAGGAGGTGAGATGCTCTTTGTAACTGTTTATTGAAAACCAGACATTCCCGGTAATGCTGGCAGCTGTGGCTTCTGCTCCCTTCTCTTGAAAGCTGTTGTTTGCATGCTTGTTGACTTGACTCCATCTTTTGAGGATCTTTTGAGGGTTCATCTCTCCTACAAGACGTCCCTTTGCATCTCTACTCAGCCTTTTAAAGCCTCTATAGAGGACTCCACTGAACTTACAGAGCCCAAATAGCAAGTGACTGCTTGTTACCAGTAGGTTGTATTCATCCACCCGAATCTCTCTTGTTGCCACTCTGCCTGTGGGGTGGTGAATGCTTCTGTCTTCTGTCATGCCTTCTCATGTCATTTGTATGTAAGATGTCACATTCAAACAGCCATGTAGATAGGTAGGCTCTTCTCTAATCTCTGCTGAATGTGCACAGGGTCTTGAGCCTTGTGGATTACCACCTTCTGAGCCATGAGATACAGGGAGTTCATCAAGGCTCCCTGTTGCTGTCTGATGTCTAATTCCCTGGTGTCTCTTGTTAAATTGATCGTCAAGTCAATAATGGTAGTGTACATGTTTCTAAAGGTAACCATGCTATTCAAAAATCACACATGAAAGGCTGGTGTCTTATGGATAAGTACTATATCTCATGACATCTCAGAAGTCAAACATCATCAGTAATAGTGTGGATTTATAATTTCATAAGTCCTAGACTGATATTTCAAGCTTCTCACTTTTTAAACTCGATTTGTAGTGTAACATTCACTAGTGAAATTCTGGATATGCTGTGTAGAAGTTATCTAGGAGATGGGCAGGAAGCCCCAGCTGTAGCTGAGAATCTATTGACAACTGATGGGTGCTGGTAGAGAGTCAGTTTTCCTTCCTGGTGTGACATCTGTTTGACCAGACCCAGGAGCACTTGAGAGGGACAGGCTGAAATTGATAGGCCTTTAAAAAAACAAACACATACATTTATAATGTAGGACTTAAAATGGGGGAGGGGATTCTGAATGTGATCAAAATACATGGTATCAAATTCTAGAATCAATAAAATTTTTTTATATACAATATATATTGTATCCCTTTACATTTTGAAAGCATAAACAAAGGTGTCTCTGAAATTACAGGAATTTCACAAACTTTTTGGTTTTTTGTTTTGGGTTTTTCCTTTGGTTGGTTGGTTGGTTGGTTGGTTGGTTGGTTGGTTGGTTTTGAGACAGTCTCCCTGTAGCCCCAGCTGGCCTCAGACTCTCAGAGATCCACCTCCTTCTGCCTCTGCCTCTGCCTCTGCCTCCGGAGTCCTGGGATTGAAGGCATGTGCCACCATCCTTGGTTTTCACATACTTTTTCAAGGACAGTAACGGAATTTTATGATCTTTTTTCCTCTATCAGGAAGTGAAACGGTAAGGAAATGGGAAAGGAGAGGTTGGAGAGATGGCTCAGTGGTTAAGAGTGCTTGCTGTTCTTCCTTAGGACCTGGGTCCAGTTTCCAGCACCTATATCAGATGGCTCACAACCACCTGAAACTCCAGATACCCTCTTGCCCCTGAGGGCACCTGCATGCACTTGTGAGCATAAACTAATGCAGGTACACATACATTCACATAAAATAAATGAATAAATCTTTGAAAGAAAATGGGGAAGGAGAAGAATATATTCAGTTGTACTATAAGGTAAAGTATGTATATCTACATATAAACATGCTGTGGAATGTGTGCTGTCAAAATGCAGAGATGAGAGTCACAAAACTCAAAACCAAGCAATATGTTAAAAAATAAGAGCCTGGGGACTGGAGAGATGCTCAGTGGTTAAGAGCACTGACTGCTCTTGCAGAGGACCTGGGTTCAATTCCCAGCACCCACATGGTGGCTATGAACCATCCTTAACTCCAGTTCCAGGGTACTGGGACACCCTCTTCTGACCTCCACAGCATTACATGACATGGGTGCACTCACATACATGCAGGCAATACACTCATACACATAAAATGACAATTTAAAAAAAAACTATATTTAAAAAATAAGAACCTAATAAAAATAGTAAAATTTTAATTTAGTGCCTCTCGACTTGATTAATAATCCATAAGCTTGGTCCACCATTCTACCTCTCAGGCCTGCCTCAGGTCATGTCCCCATCAGGTGCTTGCCAGGCTGATGAGTGCATGTCTCAACTCTTTCCATAGAAGCTGCTGCTTGCAACAGGTGGCAACTAACACAAAGCCCCAAGACTGGTTAGTGTGTAGAGAACAAGAGACCGTAGAGTACGCAGCCCTAGTGGGACACCTGCATCTCACCTCTTCCTCCCAAAGGCCCAGGGATCATTCCAGAATAGGCGACAGAAAGACTAGGAGCCAGTGGTCGTCGATGAATTCAAGGAAACTGTGTCGTCGGGACACAACAGGGAAGTTGTACGTGTGCACAAGAACTGTGCCATCTAAAGCTAGACAAAAACCAGGCACCGATGGTAGTGATAGGCAAGAAGCCACCACCCTAGCTGAGGAGCTGCTGGCAGTTGATGGCTGCTGGGAGAGGGAGAGGCAGTTTTCTTTACAGGTGTGATGCTGGGTAGGTAAACCTGGCTCCAGAGAATGAATCTAAGCCCAAGAGCATTTCGGGAACCACCAATTAGATTCAATAGGCCTTAAAAAAATAGAGGACATGAAGTCCTGGGTGGGGTTGTAAGATGGGGCTGAAGATGGGGGAGGGGTTTGAATATGATAAAGGTACATTGTATGGAATTCTCAATAAAAATGTTTAAATAATAAATTTTTATCCATGTTAAATGTTAAATACATAGATGCACAATAAACTGAAGTTTACCTTGAAATAGACTTGAAACTTGCTTGTGGAAGTAGATGCTGTAAGCATTGTAGATTGAGAGTTACTGGGAAAAAGCAGGACTAGAGCTGTCAAACCAAGAACCTTGTGGTACCAACTGTGGGTTGGGGGTAGGTGCTGGCACCAAAGGCCTCTGGTGATAAGTAATCTTTTGTTTTGAGCTCCCAAGTCATGTTTTTCTGCATTTAAGATACAAGTCTGAGTTCAAGGCCAGCCTGGTCTTCACAGTGAGTTCCAGGATAGCTATAGGGAGACCCTGTATCAAAAAGACCAAAAAAATAAATTAAAAAAAAAATAAAAAGACTGGAAAAGTTGGGCCGGGCATGCTGGCACATGTGTTTAATCTCAGCATTTGGGAGGCAGAGGCGAGGTGGATCTCTGTGAGTTCAAGACCAGCCTGGTCTACATAGTGAGTTCCAGACCAGCTGGGGCTACAGGGAGACCCTGTCTCAAAAAGACCGAAAAAAAAAAAAAATACAAGTCCTTTGATGTATACCTTTCTAATGGATAATTCCTTCATCAGCATTGAACTTTTGATCGAGTGTGGCTCAGCTAGAAACTCCTTTGCAACATTTCATCTAAGCGCCCAGTTTTGCCAGACAGCTGATGTGCTGTTTGAAATGCTAATGCAGATATTACTAGTGTGAACTGGAACCACTTCTTCAGAAGACTTTACCGTTAGAGTCTTCGTAAACAGATACGGAAAAAATTCCTCTTAGTGAATTCAGTTATTTCTCTCTGGTCTTTTCCAAAGGCTCAGTAGTCTTCCACTTCTGTTCCTTTAGGTGCATCCCGTTGACTTCACAGCCTCGGAGCCCTATTACCCTGCGCTTGACGTGTTTTGCTTTGCTGGTTCTGAGGTTCATGAGTGTGGACTCTGCTTGCTCTGAGTGATCACATTCTTGTTTCTTTCCAAGCAGCCATTGTCTTGAACTTCACTTCAGTGCTTGACGCTTTCCTTGATCTTGTACTGCTTGATGTTTTAGAACCAAGGATTCAGGCATTTGGTGCATGTTGAGTATTATACTATAAAGTTCACCAGTCTGGAAGAGCAGCAGAGCACAGGCCTCCTTGTTCAGTGTGCAGAGCGCTAAGTGGCAAGTGGTACCAGCTGTGTGTATTTTAGATCGCTAAGTGCCTCACATAGGTGTAGTTTTCTTTGTTGACCTCGTGGTTTTCACAAAAATAATTGTGCATAAGAAAACGTGAAATTTCATTATGTTCAGATCTTTTTATAACATATAAATCATGTTGGAACAAAACCACTTTTTCAGAATAATATTGTGGAAAACCTTATTGGATTCTAGCTGATTTAGGTCACTGCTTTCTAAAAACACTGGTAAAGATGATATTTAATTTTCAAATTTCTAATCTTCATCCATAAAACTTACTTATAAAATTTCTTACAAATGAATCACTAGACAATGAAATATATGACAAATTTTTTGAAATATTTCAGTAATCAAATTATAGTTCAGTAAACATTTGAACAATGCAGCAAATAAAAACCTGCATTGAAAATATGCTTCAGGGACTGGAGAGATGGCTCAGCAGTTAAGAGCACTAGCTGCTTCAATTCCCAACACCCATATGATGGTGAACAACTGTAACTCCAGTTCCAGGGGATCCAGTGCCCTCTTCTGACCTCCTTGGGCATTGCCTGACACAGGTACACTTACACACATGCAGGCAAGACACTCATAAACATAAAATCAAAATAAGTAAAAAAAAAATTAAAAATATGCTTCAGTTGATTAATAAAGAGAATGACTATTATTCTAACCCTCCTAGGCAGTCTTGTGTGAGAATGCCCTAGAGGCACTATACTCTAAAGAGAGGTCCTTCAAGTGAGCTGATACTTTATACCTGGTTGGAGCTTTCAGTACCCTGGCCTTACCCACAAGGCACCTTTCTATTACCTGTGTAAATTGCTTGTCTGCAATGGTACCCTAATCTTTCTAGCATTCAGGACTTATTTGTTTGCTACTTTAAACACACACCCCTTCCCTGGATAAACTACACATTTCCACATCTTTCTCCTTTACTTTTGCTCCTGATTTCTCACTCTAGATCCAGCTAACACAGCCAGCAAGAACCTTATACAGCCTGAGTGCTATGTTGTCTTTTAAAATTCCCTCTGCCAAATAGATTAGCTCATTGCTATCCTGACTTGAATGTTCAGGCAAAGCAGACAAATTCTTTCCCAGGAAGTGACACAAATGTCACCTGTCCAATCCCCAGTAGGGACCTTCGTCCATCTGAAGCCCTATGCACAGCATCTGCACTGTCCTTATTTCTCCCTTCCACATTCGCAGCATAACCGCTCACTGAGTTCTTAAAATGGCATTCAAGAGCGTCTCTAATGGTGTCTTCAAGCATTTCCAACTTCTGCAAGTGAGTTCAGAGGCTTAAGAGTCACATAGTCAGGTTTAGTGACAGCAGTGACCCGCTTCTTTGTTACTAATTTCCTGTATTTTTTACTTTGGTGTCTGGGACACCTGGCAGAAATGACTGAAGTCTACAGATCATAGGAATAGATGAAGGAGAAGAATTTCAGGTTAATGGTGTTGCCCAGATCTTAAACAGGATCATAGAAGAGAATTTCCTGAAATTAAAGAAATACATTCCCATACAAATACAGGAAGCACATAGAACACCAAATAGACAGGATCAGAAAAGAAACTCCCCATGACATATCATAGTAAAAACACTAAATGTATCGAACAAAGAGAATATACTGAAAACAGCAAAAGAAAAAAAAGTCATATACAAAAGAAAGCCCATCATAATTACAGCTGGCATATCAATGCAAATTATGGAAGCCAGAAGAGCCTGGACCAAGGTATTTTCAGTTCTACATGATAATAGTTGACAGCCCAGAATACTTTACCCAGCAAAAATGTCTATTATAGTTGAGGGGGAAAGAAAAATCTTCTGTGACACAAAGAGCCAGAAAGAGTACACGTCTACAAAACCAACCTTCAAAGAATACTTGAAGCAATACAGAGAACTGAGAGAGAAACAACTATGTCACCAGGGCAACGAAAGAAAATAAAAGTATAATTGAAGAAACACAAAATTAGAGAACACAAACAGCAATCAAAATGACGGCAACCAATACACATCTTTCAATAATAACCTTAAATATCAATGGACTGAACTCCCCAGTCAAAATACACAGGCTAAGCGAATGGATTAAGAAACAAAACCCATCTCTTTGCTGTCTGCAAGAACCCCATCTCACCTTCAAAGACAGGCAATACCTTAAGGTAAAAGGATGGAAAAGAATATTCCAAGCAAATGGCACTGAGAAACAAACATGGGTTGCAATTCTAATATCTGACAAAACAGACTTCAAAGTAAAACTAGTCAGAAGAGATAAGGAAGATCACTTCATTGTACTCAAAGGAACGGTTAACCAAGAAGGTATTACAGTCCTTAACATATATGCACCAAACTCTGGCGCACCCAAATTCATAAAAACAACACTACAGGACTTTAAGACACAGATTAACCCCAACTCAGTAATAGTAGGGGACTTCAGTACCCCACTATCTCCATTAGACAGGTCAACTGGACAAAGAATAAACAGAGAGATGTCTGAATTAAATACCAAACATCAAGTGGACCTAACAGACATCTTTCAAATATTCCACCCAAGCACCAAAGAATACACTTTCTACTCAGCACCCCATGGAACTTTTTCAAAAATTGATCACATACTGGGCCACAAAATGAACCTCAATAAATACCAAAAAAAAAAAAAAAAGGAAATAATCCCATGCATTCTTCAGACCACAATGCAATAAAGCTCAAAATCAACACTGTACAAACCCTTGTCACTACACAAACTCGTGGAGATTGAACAACACACTGCTAAACAAGTGGGTCAAAGAAGAAATTAAAAAAGAAATACAGGAATTCCTGGAATTCAATGAAAAGAACAATACAACACAACACAACCTTTGGGACACTTTCAAAGCAGGCCTAAGAGGGAAGTTTATAGCTCTAAGTGCCTACATTAAAAAATTGGAAAGAGCCCAAATAAATGACCTAACTCTGCAACTCAAGACCCTGGAAAGGCAAGAACAACTGAAACACAAACCCAGCAGAAGAGAAGAAATAACAAAAACCAGAGCAGAAATTAATGAAATAGAAACAAAATAATACAAAGAATCAATGATTCCAAGAGCTGGTTCTTTGAAACACTAAACAAGATAGACAGTTAACCAAAAGAAAGAAAAAGCAAATCCAAATCAACAAAATCAGAGATGAAAGGGGAAACATCATGACACCCAAAAGATCCAGACCATTATAAGGGCATATTTTAAAAACCTATATGCTACCAAATTTGAAAACCTAAAATAAATCGATGGATATTTGAAATCATGGCAACCACCAAAGTTAAACGAAGAAGGGATCAGCAGTTTAAACAGACCCATAACATATAAGGAAATTGAAACAGTAATACAAAGCCTCCTAACTAAAAGCCCAGACCCAAATGGATTTACAACAGAATTCTACCAAACATTTAAAGAAGACCTCCAATAATTTAATACTACTTAAATTATTCAAAAAGATAGAAACAGAGGGAGAACTCCCAATTCCTTCTATGAAGCCAGCATCACTCCAATACCAAAGCCAGGTAAAGATACAACCAAAAAAGAAAACTATAGACCCGTATCCTTAGTGAACATAGTTTCAAAAATTCTCAACAAGATACTTGCAAACCTCATACAGACACATCTCAAAAAGATCATCCACCATGATCAAGTCTTCTTTATTGCAGAGATGCTGGGATGGTTCAATATATATAAGTCAATAAACATCATAAACCATATAAATGGACTCAAAGAAAAAAACCACATGGTCATCTCAATAGATGCAGAGAAGGCCTTTGACAAAATTCAACATGTATTTATGTTCAAAGTCCTAGAGGGAAGTGTACTGAAGGGAACATACTTCAACATAATTAAAGCCATATACAACAAATCTACAGCCAACATCATTCTAAATGGAGAACTGGAAGCATTCCCATTAAAATCAGGAACCAGACAAGGATGTCCACTATCTCCACTCCTTTTCAACATAGTGCTTGAAACTCTTGCTAGAGCAATAAGACAGGAGAAGGAAATTAAAGGAGTGCTAATTGGAAAAGAAGAGATCAAACTATCACTTTTTGCAGATGATATGATACTATACCTACAAGATCCAAAAAGTTCCACCAGAAAATCCTAGAACTGGTCAACATAAAGGGGCAAGTTGTAAAACCAGTCTACAAAAATCAGTAGCCTTTCTATATACCAATAATAAGCAATTGGAGAAGGAATACAGGAAAATGCTCCCATTCACAATAGCTGCAAAGAAAAAAAAAAATCTTGGAATAAATCTGACCAAAGATACCAAAGATCTCTACAATGAAAAATTTAAATTGTTAAAGAAGTTGAAGAAGACACCGGGAGATGGAAGGACCTCCCATGCTCATGGACTGGAAGAATTAATATTAAAATGACCACCCTACTAAAAGCAATATATAGATTCAATGCAATCCCAATCAAAATCCCCATGACATACTTCAAAGAATTAGAAAAAAACATCTTTAAATTCATATGGAAGCACAAAAGACCCCGGATAGCCAAAGAAACCCAAAGCACAAAGTGCAACATTGGGGGGATTACTATACCAGATCTCAATGTATACTACAGAGCTGTAGTCTTAAAAACAGCATGGTACTGGAACAAAAGTAGACACATAGATCTAGTAGACACATCATTGAAGATCCAAACCCAAGTACATGCACTTTCAGTCACTTGATATTTGACAAAGGTGCCAAAAACACACAAAGGAGGAAAGACAGCATCTTCAGAAAATGGTGCTGGCAAAACTGGATCTCCACCTGTAGAAGAATGAAACTAGATCCTTTCACCTTGCACAAAAGTCAACTCTAAATGGATTAAAGACCTCAATGTGAAACTGAAAACCCTGAAACTCTAAGGAGAAAATATTGGCAGTAACTTACAAGATACAGGTGTAGGAAAGGATTTTCTAAATCAGACAGCAGTTAGCAACAAACAATTGGGACCTCATTAAACTAAAAAGCTTCTGTATAGCAAAAGAAATAATCAAAAAAGTGAAGAGAAAACCCACAGAATGGGAAAAAATCTTCACCAGTGACACATGTGACAGGAGTTT
>NW_008337322.1:5294131-5294997 GCF_000622305.1 Nannospalax galili | reverse complement strand
CCCTAAGGTATCACCTTACCCCAATCAGACTGGCTAGGATCAAGAGAACAAATGATACCAAATGCTGGCAAGGATGTGGAGAAAGGGGAAAGCTCATTCACTGCTGGTGGGATTGCAAACTCGTGCAGCCTCTATGGAAAACAGTGTGGAAAACTCTTAAAAACCTAAAAATGAACCTACCGTATGACCCGGTTATACCGCTCCTTGGCATATACCCAAAGGACTCGTCCTATTGTAGAGACACTTGTACAACCATGTTTGTTGCTGCTCTTTTCACAGTAGCTAAGAGATGGAAGCAACCTAAGTGTCCCTCAACTGAGGAGTAGGTAACAAAAGTGTGGTATATTTACACGAGATGGACTTGAACCAGTGTCCAGTCTACAAAGAGGAGGGCGAACTCAGAGGAAACATCCCATTCATGCTTCCAGGTGAAGCCAGACATGGTCGAGTAGGACCTTTGGCTTATCTTCACATAGATGGAACTGGTAAAAGCAGTCAGGAGCTCCTCCCAAGCCCATGTGACCCCTGAGGAACAGACACTCAAATGACCTTAAGTGTAAAAATAAATTGATTTATTTGGGCCAACTGTATGGTCTTAAACACCCAAAAGGAAAGTATAACCAAAGAGTAAAGTCATCATATATTTCTTTAAAGAGTTCAAGGGATTATACTTCCCAGCCATTCAGCTTAATTCTATATAAAAAGTTATTTAGACAGTTATTTCTCATTGATGATTTTGTTCCTAACCAGAAAGTGCTGCTGAGATATAAGACTTCAAACCTTGGTCTCCAACACTGTAGTGCCCACCTGTACCCAAGGGAAAAGGGCAGCAGGCCCCAACCTTAGCCAAAGAACTATTGGCAGGG
>NW_008337322.1:5292266-5293936 GCF_000622305.1 Nannospalax galili | reverse complement strand
TTTTTTCTAGTTCCCTGTCTAGAACTTGTAATGCTAATTACTCTTGCCTTTACTTCTTCACATCGCCTAGTCATGATTCAAAGACTTTCTTTTCCCTCCTGGAGATAAGAGTTATGCAATTTGGGAGTCTCTTAGATAGACTCACTGAGGGGTACTCTAATTGCCTCACCCTGAGTCCCTGTTCAGCATGGAAGAAGCCAGAGCTGTCTGCATCCCAATTCCCTATTGTCAATTTGGGTAACCCCTTCAGAGGATGGTGTGATAAGAATAGGAGGTAGGAATTGGCTAGACAGTTAGGGTAAAAAGACCCCAAATAAAAGTAGCCATTTTTTTGGCTAAAACTCAACTTTTCAAATCCTGAATTGTCTTTGCCATTTCATTTAGTATGCATTTGTATTTTCTTCTTTGAGACAGGGTCTTCCTATAACTCCAGCTGGCCTGGAACTTGCTATGTAGACCAGGCTGGCCTCACTCTCACAGAAATCTGCCTGCCTCTCACTGCCTCTTGAGTGCTGAGATTAAAGGGATTGTACGGCAATGCGCAGCTATTTGGTTTTAAAAAAAGAAAAGAAAAACTTCACCCAGGAGTTTATTCTTATTCTCCTTGAGTTGAGTTCATTGAAGTGTTTGTTCGTGCCTTCTTTAAATTCCTTAACTCCTTTTATCATGTTTATGATTGTTCTTTTCAATTCTGTGTCCTGACTTTGATCTGGATAATTCTCATTGTACAAGATTTCTGTAGGGCTCGTGGGTTCGGGGGCATATTGTCTTGACTTTTCAGTTTGTTTTTTTGTGATACGACTTGGGCATGTGGTCGTTTATTAGTTGTATGTCTGATATGAAAATCTACCTTCCTTATTTCAGTTGAAGTTGGTTCTGTTTTTGTTGCTCTCTTAGCGTGGTTGATTTCGGATCTGGTATGGAGAGTTTGTTGGTCAATTCTTAAGATACTTAGTGTTGATTTTGTTTCTGGTTTTTCTTTTTTTTTTTTAAGATATTGTCTCCCTATAGCCCCAGCTGTCCTGGAACTTGCTGTGTAGATCAGGTTGGCCTCGATCTCACAGAGATCCTCCTGCCTTTGCCTCCTTAGTGCTGGGATTAAAGGAATGTGCCACCACGCCCAGCCTGGCAAGTTGATTTCTTATTGGAGTTACATGAGCAATTCGAAGTTGGTAGTAGTCAGCATAGAATCCAGATGACTCCCAGCTAGTCTGCCTGGACTAGTGCACAGAATGCACTGTCTCAGCTCTGCTCAGAAGTGTGGACATGGTGGCAGTGATGGGACAGTTTCTGTGGAACTCTCCAGGCTGAGCTGTGCTAGAGCTGTGTGACTCATAGGCCTGGGAGTGAGGGGAAGGTAATGGTGGTGTGAGTGAGTTTGTGGAGAACTCACCAGGGGAGACAAGCTAGGCCTGGGAATCTGGACTCTTTACTCTTAATAAACCAAAGTCTACTCTATAAGCCTGAAAATTTATATGAAAACGTTGAACACTACCTTTGTCATGTGTTAAATTCAGTACTTTTTTTCAAAGGATTCTTATGACTAGGGCTAGTGCTATAGTTTGTGGTAAAGTACATGCCTGGTGTCTATGTGAAGGCCTAGGTGCTATAACAAGTACATGGTCTCTCTCTCTCTCTCTCTCTCTCTCTCTCTCTCTCCCTCTCTCCCG